>NC_134488.1:76140201-76295201 GCF_040206685.1 Ascaphus truei | reverse complement strand
GTATGTTCCTTACACCTACACAATATCTGCGATTGGGTGGGGGAATACCCGTTACATTTGGAGGCGCTGCTGAGATAGACCTGGGGTGCCCTGTGTTTTTTTTTTCTCAAACTGTTCAAGTCCTATTTTTGTCATCATGGTTGTGAAGTCCGGACACGAGGTCCACGACTGGGCCAAGAAGTTGGGAGTGCCACCGCTTCACACGCTTGCAGTGTGCCGTGTTCCTATAGACGTTCCGTCACCAGATATACGAGTGGCCCTGGGACAAAACCCTTATCTCCGGGGGGCTGCCCCCATAGCCGTGGTAGATTTACACTTGGAGGACGAGAAGTATTGTTCCGTGCTAGTGAGTTTCGGGCAAGATATAACTGAAGGCCTGGGTCCGTCCAGCTTGTGGTTGGAAGATTCGGTAGGTTCAGACTGTCCTGTAGTGTACCCGGAGCTGCCAAAACAGGAGAGCGCACGTGCTGCTGACTGCATGCCTGCACAGGAAAGTATTGCAACAATCTGTCCGGGACTGGCGGGAAACCCTAAGCCCCGCCCCTGCAATGCGAGTGAGTCAGTGCAGAGCCAGACCCACTCCCTTGTAGAAAGTGCCCGGTTGTTGAAGCCTATTGTGCCCCCGTTTGCAGAACCAGCAGAGGACATGGGACAATTGATGAAGCGGTACTACAGTCTTCGTCAGAAAGACGGAGAGGAGCTATTGGATTTCCTCCTGCGGATTGGAGCAGTCCTACGGGAGATGCGAAAAGGGGATCGTATTAAGGCCACCGAGGTGGATGTGTACTGTTGTGATCAAATTCTGAGAGGAGCGATACCTGACCATCCTGTTGTGGTCAGGATGAAGTGCTCTTGGATGCAGGGTGACCCCCTTTCCTGGAGGAGGCTAGTGGAAGAGATAGAGAAATATGAAGTTGCAGAAAATGCTGCAAATGCTAACATTTCAGATCCGGTTCCTGAGCGGGACGAGGTTGAAGTCCCAGCGGTGGCGATGCGCCTACCGGCGAACCACCCCAGCAATGATACAGAGGAATCACAGGGTAAGGTGTCTATACCCCCACCTTCTTCTAGTGAATCCAGTGACACCAATGAACACACTATCTCGGCGGATGCAGACCCTGCTGTGGGCCCGTGGGCCCTACAACGGCCAGTCCGGCCTACTACAGAGGTACCATTGGTCCTAGAATGGGGACCAGTACCTACCGACGACAAGGGTGAGTCGACTGCCCCAGGGGTGTCGGGGGTGAGCCTCCAGGTGACCGCGGAGCACGATGGCTCCTTAAGTCTGGTCGCCCGGGCGAAGGGCTCCCCTCTGCATCGCGTCCTGGCGGAGGTGTCCTCCTTGGAAGATAATTGTCCAGTGGTGAGAGTGGACCAGTATCTACCGCCGATCATTCCAGAAGAAGAGAAGCCCATCGCCAGCCAGCAGAGTGGTAAGGAACCCCCTTGCTCCCCACAGGCTCCGATGGAGGTGGCCGTGAAAGAGGCCAGAGTTACGGCTCCTGAGCGGAGTGTGAGCCCGTGCGCTCCGACCCAAATGGTCCCAGGACTGGGATCCAACGCTCCCGAGTTTCCAGCAAGTAAGTGGACTGTCCCAGAAGTGCCGGGGACAGGTCCCAAGACAGTAGAGGTGGGAACTGACAGCATCCCCAAGGACCTGTTGGCCACCGTGAATCATCGCAGTGGTAAGGTATCTACCCTTTACTCCCTGCCGGGTGAAACAGAAACTTTGAGGAAAAAGACATTGTCCATTTCTCGCTTCCCAGTGGAAGCTGTGCAAGTACGCAGGGACAAAGACTGTGTGGAGAAGGATTTAGGGAAAGCTGCCTCCTTTCAGTCCAAAAAGGAGCGGCCCATTCGCCAAGTGGTGGACCGCGGGAAAGGTCCTGGCCTCCTGGTCTATCGCATCCATGCCGCGGATGACCGGGTAAAGGCCTGGTTAAGAGACATTGTGCTATTCCTTCCACCAGGGGGAGGAAGCAGTATGGAACCAGTGACTGTTGCACTTGAACGTGCTCTCCAAGAATTTTTTCTGGGGGAGGCTCACGGACGCAAAAGTGAGGTACCCCCACCTGATCAGTTAGGGGCACTCCAACAAAAGTCTCAGCAAACAGCCATTACTCAGCTGGCCTCGGTTATCATATGTGATCTGTCTTGTACCCTGTGGTGTAAAGTTAACCTGCTAAGTGTACCGTTTATGCAATGCAAATATTTATTGTGTAAACTTATGCCGTGTGATGTTGTTCCCCAAGCGGGGACGTTGGATTTTTCACCAGGGAGAGAGTGTAAGGGGGTCACCCCCGGTTCCCCTGATCTTCCTTTGCCCCTGTCTTACCCCTGTGGCAGTGGGGGAAAGGGATGGCGAGCTTCGCCCATGCGCAGTAAAGATCGCGCACGCGGTCCCCATAGAAAAGAGCTGTACCAAGAACTACAATTCCCAGCAGCCTCTAGGGACTGCACTTTCACCTTTGTCACAGGCAGCATTGAAGCCAATAGAGCTGGCAGATTCTCATGCTGCAGAGTTGCAACAATGTTGTGGACAGACAGGGTTTTTGTCAGTTGGAGCACACTAGTGAGTCAGAGACCGGAGCAGCCCAGGGAAGGAGGTAGGGTACAGGAGTCGGGGACTCCCTGTACTAGGCCAGCACCCCCAGGGCCCGAGATAGCTCAGCTCCCCAGTAAAGTGAGTGTTGCCAGGGACAGCCCTCAGGTTAGGGACCCTGTCACTTGCATTAGTGGGAGCTGGGGAACAGAAGGGAAGAAAGGCAGCAGCGGACTTAGTGTTAAGTTGCAGGGTGTTGCTGTATGCGCTGATAGTGATCAGTTAGGTGAGTTGGAGCAGGGGAGCTGTGAGGGAAGGAAGGGTGCGGGGAGTGAGTGCAGCTCCTGCATCCATATAGGTACCCACACCCCAGGTAGGCCCCAACTCCCCACTAGGTTAGTGGGTAAGCGCGCAGGGAGGCCCAAGATAGGGACGCTGCCCTTAGTGTTAGTGTGCTGTCTGGCCAGGGTCACGGCTGTCAGTGCCGTGAGGTCTGACAGACAGGCGCAGTGTTGTGCAGCACGTTGGCTGTACACATCCAGTAGCTTGCAGCGTGTTACTGCAAGTGCTGGAATGACTATAAGTAGTTAGTCAGGACTGCGAAGGTTAGTTGCAGGGGTAGAGTAGAACAGGGCACAGTTAGGGGGCGAGGCAGGCTATTAACCCCTTAGGTCCCAGATAGGTTCTCACCCCCAGTTGTGGTACTACAGGGACAGGCCCTAGGTTAGGGTTCCTGTCACGTTAGTGCCAAGTGGTAGTTAGGGACTCAGCGGATGCTGCGGTTCCTGTGAAGCGGTTCGGACCCACGTTGGGGTCCACAGAGACTGTTCCAGGGTGGGATCGCCCTCGGCGGTCCGCGTGCAAGGAGGACGGTTGGGGATCAGATGACGCCATCCTACGACTGATCCTTTGCGAAGTCCGTTGGAGATCCGAGCACGGGAGTGCTCGGCAGGTACTATCTACTACACAAGTGCACCAACGGGCCCTTAGTATAAATAGTGACTGCGCAGTCACCCATTGACTCTCTGCAAGAGTGCGGGACATTGGGTGGGGATCCTCGGGACACTGGGTGGGATCACCTGGAGTTGGGGACGCGTCCTGCGTGACGCAGTAGATATCTCCTCGAGAGAGGGTCACAGGTTATATTGTGGTACTGCCGTGATACGTTGTCTGCATGTTAGTAAAGTCCTTAGTTATTATACCTCACCGTGTATGTTATCATTGATTGTCCTGCGAGGAACCACTCCCCCTCTGGTGGGAGCCATCGCAGGTGGAGGCGCTGCATCGTTGTAAGTGATCACCCCTAGTGTAATTGCCCCAGGTTCCCCGTGGCGGAAGCTCAGCCCTCCTGTGGGCCAACAGGTAATGCACCACAACCGAGTAACACTGTATGTTCCTTACACCTACACAATATCTGCGATTGGGTGGGGGAATACCCGTTACATATATTATATATATATATATATATAAATAAGGAGGAGAAATTAGAAGTGGCGCCTAATGATGACAAAACTGACCAAATACGTATATTATATGTTGTAAAGGGCTAGTGAACCATATACGGTGTAGGAGTATATAACACAATAAAAAATGTAACAACTATAAAATACTAAAAAAAAAAATATATATAAAAAAATATGTAATAAAAAATATAGAAAAAACATAAAAAATAAAAAATAGAAGATACAAAAACCAGTCCCAAAACACTGTCCTCCAGAGTCTTTGCAGCCCGTTTGAGGGGAACACCACTCCCTTGAGGATATCTAAAAGAGAAAAAAACAGGCGCACTCATAGTGTAGTAAAGTTAACAATTTTATATGGGACTGGATAAAATATGAACTGTACACTCACAAACGGAGAAAGGTTAATCGCATGTATGAGATAAATACTCAATCGCCAATAAGTAAAGCAGGAACTCGACTGCAGCTCCCGATAGGAAGCCGTTACGTCGCTGTACAGGAGGAACCCGTTGTAGTAGATATTCTGTGTATCGAAGACAGGAACCAGGCACCTCCTTCCTGTTCAAGTGTTTCTCTCACCGTAGAAAGCTTCCGGGTTAGCCTCGTCACTCACAGTACATTGAGTACATGGAAGATTTCAGTGTTAACCTCATCACTCACAGAACATAGAGTACATGGAAGGTTTCCGGGTCAGCCTCGTCACTAACAGTGCATCGAGCACTGTACTGGCAGTGAATCCCGATAGTTCAGAGATAGTTTCTCCGTTCTTTGAGAGTGAAAGTCCAATACAATAAAATGAAAATACTCCAAATAATAACACCCTACGCGTTCGTCTTGGAGACTTCGTCAGGGGATTTATGATATATGATATATAGTGTATTGAATCAACTTATGTTTGGACACAACATGTGGCCGAACACATTTTGTACTGCACTTTTCTGCTTCTATTAATCAGTGGAAACCAGTGAGAGTTGACATGTCTGGTAAGCTTCTAGAAACCATATTAAAAGGGCAATCCCTTCTGGGACAAAAGTGAACTAATGGCAGTGGCATGTTTAATAGGTTTAATGGAGCTGATTGACACTTTTCTAAAGAATCAAACTAGTAGAAGTATATTTACATAATGGTCAAAACGTTGATCTTTTCCACGGTAAACAAACGCTTTGGAGGGGTTAACAATCTTTATCTAATTTATTTTGGTCAAATATTGTTTTTCAATCTTTACGGCCACACATTCACTTTTACAACTCGGTTCTTTGTTAGTCAAACAAAGATGTAAAATAGTTAATTTAGGGCTTTTTAAAGCATCAATCCAAGCACTTTTCTTTTTTTAACATTTTTTCTCACAGAGGATTGAAGCAGGGGGTCTCCAGAGCTGAACCCCATTAATTTCAGCTCCGGCTTCCCTCTGCTTCTGGATATACAGACCCGTAGGGTCTGCTCTGTTCGGCTAGCAGGTATCACGTAATTGCTGCTTTTAAAAGCTCCCACATCCCCGTAGGCCAATAGGAAGCCATGATGTCATCAGGTTTGGCTCCCTATTGGCCCGAGTAATGTGGGAGCTTTAAACTTTAAAGCCCAGCTAGCTCAGCTTGACCGGTTACTGGCAAATACTACTTATGGCACCCAGCTACTCGAATGCAGGGGTCCCCAGAGCTGAAATTAATGAGGTTTAGCTCCGGAGACCCCTTCAATCCTCTGTAAAAAGAAATGTTTTAAATAAAAGCGCTTCCTTTAAATGCTTCTAAGGAAGCCAATTTCTCTCATAAATTTATTTCTGGCCCTTAAATTTATTTATATAGCACCATCCATATACATAAAGCTTCACAACAGTAATACATGTGACATAACACATAATGGGAATAAGTACTTAAGACATAAAAGTAACTTTAGGAAAAGAACTCCCTTCCCCGAAGAGCTTACAATCTATGTGGGAGAACATACAGAGACAGTAGGAGGGTGTTATAGTAAGTGCATCTGCAAGGGATCAAGGTCAGTGCATATGCAATGTACAGTATAGTATCAGCCAACACGTGTTTGATCATTAAATAAATAGCCCAATGTAACTAGTTGCAGTGTGCAGTGTGCACCACAAAATGTCAGACTTCTTTGAACATTTTCTGTTTTAGCTCTCTGGATATACCATCGATTTTTTTTTTCCTTCACACCTTCTAGAAATGTTTTTGATCTGTGCATACTACTAATATTAAGTCCATATTATTTATGTTTGCATAGCTTTTTCTTTTCGCACCTCGGGTGGCAAAAGTTCCCTACTGATTTCCTAAGCGGCTCAAAAGAATCAGAAGCCCTGCTTAGCTCCAGCAGCATCTACCAGATAAAAGTAATTGCTCACCATAAATCATACCCAGGAAAAATTTCTCAGCTGTCAAATGTAGAGTCAAGTCAGAGAAACTGGTTAGTTAAGGCTGGCGATTTTTGCCCCTGTTAATTAATGAACGTCAACAGCAAAATTACATTTTTGTTCAATTACCCTGTGTGCCTGAATTCAGGATATAGCAAGGTAAAAAAAATTGGGTTGCATTTTTATTAACTTGAGACAAGCTGGTAGCTAAAAAAGAACACAATTAAATTGAGATATACCATAAATGCCGGTCTGATTTTTCTATTACATGCTCTCTATTATAAACTTACAGTACATTAGAATCCAAATGATCCACTCTGGGAAACCATTGACAGTGTAGACTTGGGCACGAAGGGTGTTTATATTCTTCTTCTAGATTGCCGCTTATTATTATTAAAACCCTTTGCATCAGTTTATGTACAAATTGATAAACCCAATATATCGCATATACATTTGTTCATCATTTACTGCAGTCATTTTGCCCAATTTATTTATGTCAATGAATTTGTCTGCTTAGAATTTGGGATGAACATCTACCTTAGCAATATGTGACACTTGTATGATGCATATATATAGATGTGTGTATATATATATATATATATATATATATATATATATATATATATATATATATATATATATATATATATATATATAATGTTTTAAACTAAAAGGGGTTTCATTTTAAATAAATACAGGACTGCATAATGGTATTTCTAACCTGGTTACATAAATAGTAAAGCCATTTGAAGGCTGTTCTACTGTATATGATGTTCTAGTTGTTAGATTCATGATACGTCCCTGCTTACTGATGTGTACTCCCAGGACTGAAAGCGAAGCAGCAAACCCCTTAATAGTAAGTTTAGGGAAGCAACAACTCTGATTTGCAAGGATAAAATAACTCGATTTAACTTCTAGATCACAGAAAAAAACTGGTGGCATTTCTGGGGCACTGACGCAGACGAATTACAGATTCTTAGGATATGTTACCAACCATTTATCAACTAAGACAGCTCAACCACGAGGGAGGTCAGGCATATGAAAAAACCTAGATAGAGGAATATGTTTGGTACATAAAAATAGCAAAATCGCATGACAGTCTGCGGTATGTAAAACAGGTAACACTAAAAATGATTCTGCTTAAATACCTCTAAACAAGGGGAAACATAAGTAAGCATCCCTATAGTAAGAGTCATTTTTATTTTTAACTCAGACTTACTACATCTATTTAAATCACGAATGCAAGTGTTACAGTACAATGACTTTTTCAGGTCAGACCGTACTAAGCTTGGAGTCATGCAACATGTCAAGTTACAGACACATACTGCGCATGAAGATTCTATCGGCAACTACATGGACAATAGTGGTGGTACTATGTCTGATTAAAATAGTCTGGGTTTACGAAACATTGAGTCTAAGTTTTTTGGACCATCCAGTAGTGCTAAGGCTGAAGTCAGTGATCGTGGAGGCTCTTGCTGGCTCCTCCCAAGCCTCATTGAATTGCCTCGTACTCTCCATCTCACTCCATTTGGCATTCAGTATCCTACACCCTCTTATCATCTATTCAACAATCTCTAGAGCGGGGTGGCCAACTCCACTCCTCAAGGGCCACCTACAGACCAAGTTTTCAGGATATCCCTGCTTCAATACATATGGCCCAGTCATCCTGCTCTAGACCATGGGTGGGCCTCTTTTATCGGGCTTAACCCACGCCAAAGCCAATTCCCATTCCAACCCATCATATTCCTCCACGGAATGGTGCTAATGGTGGTTACACTGCATCTATTATCCATCACAGTGATTTTTCAACCGTTGTTCCGTGAGCACCGATCAGGGGTTCCGCGCCGCCAGGGGAGGAGAGCCGGGACAACTCTCAAAGCTAACCCATGACAGGCGTCACCTTTGCATAGCTGTGACCCGGCAGCTCACTGCTATACTTCTCTCTGTCTGTGCTCTCGCAGGGAGCGGGGGGGGGGGGCACATTCCAAAAGTTTCACTCCTGAACTGGTCCAGACAGGAGGTCGGTCAGAGTGTGTGTGTGTGTGTGTGTGTGTGTGTGTGTGTGTGTGTGTGTGTGTGTGTGTGTGTGTGTGTGTGTGTGTGTGTGTGTGTGTGTGTGTGTGTGTGTGTGTAAGTGGGAGAGTATGGGAATGCGCGTCTGTGTAAGTGGGTGGGTGTGGATGTAAGTGTGTGTGCGTACGTGTGTGTGTTGTGTGGGACTGTAAGTGGGTGTAAATGGCAGAGTGTGTGTACGTGCGCAAGGGGGAGAGGGAGTGTAAGCGGGAGAGTGAGGAGGGAGACGGGGGCGATGGTGGGTGGAGAGATGGGGGGCGAGGGTTGGGGTTCCCCAGAATATCAAAATCGAATTCTGGGATTCTGTAACAGGAACTTATCACTGTTTGAGAGAATCTGCCTCTAAATCCAGCAGTGTACTGGTTAATTACACACAGGCATTCAACCAGACTCCACCTGGCTGATTAGGACTTTTAGAAAAGACTGCAGAAGGAAGACTGCAGAGATTTTCCTTAGCCCACAACTCGGCTGACCTGAGGAAAAGATGATGTCTTGATGCACACAGAAGGACTGTATGATGACAGCAAGACAAGGGGACAAGTCCTCTATACATGGACACAGACATTTCCATAGCACACAAGGGTGCTGACCCAGGAGAGCAGAGAGGCCTTCCCCTCCAGCTAAAACAACAGAAACAGATAAGAGACTTTCTTGTTGGACTGTTGTGTGTGTATATATGTGTGTGTATATATGTGTGTGTATATATATATATATATATATATATATCTCGAAAGCTTGTCCTATGACATAAATTGTTAGTCCAATAAAAAAGGAATCACCGAATACTGAAGAACTCATTTATTCTGCACTATCGCAACTGGACTAACACTGCTATTTTCTGCTTTATATATATATATATATATATATATATATATATATATATATACTGTGTATATATATATACTGCTGCGGCACAGTTTATTCGAGCATTTGCCCGTTCTGTGCCGCAGCAGTAGCCTGGCGCGCGCTCGAGTGTGACGGGCGCGCGCCGAAGCAGCGGAAGAGCGCCCTCCGATCGGGGCGCTCTCCCTACCGCTGCCGGGTCCGCCGGGTCCCCCGGAACCCCCTGCCGCTGTCCCGCGATCGCGGGACACCAGGGCTCCCTCGGGGAGCCCTGGACGCGCGTGCAGGGGGCGCAGGCTCCCGAAGACGCGTGACCGCGCGTCTATGACGCGCGGCACGCCGAGGGGCGGCCACTAGCAAGCCGGGAAATCTCCCGGCTTGCGGATCTGGCCGCACTGCGATAAAGTGTGTCGCCAGTGTATATATATATATATATATATATATATATATATATACAGTATAGAGGTATCAGTACCGTGTTAGCCGAGCTTCAATAACCAAAAAATAAATAGATGATACCATTCTGTGGCTAACGAAATGCTTTTATTGGTGCGAGCTTTCGAGATACACTGATCTCTTCTTCCGGCGATGTTACAATGAATGAAGCAAGCAAAAGCTATACTATAAACAGTGTCTAGGAATGTTATCTGTGCTGGTCCTTCCCCCGGTGTGGATGTGTTTTATGGCTGGAGGTGTCAAAAGGTTCCTGAAAGCAAGTGATGAAAGAGTGTGTATGTGTATCAGTGTGAATAAAAATGAATGGAGAGCCCACAGTATATACAGTGCTTTACAAAAGGTGTGTGTGGAGTGGGAGTGGATAGCTGTCTCTCACACATACTTATACTCCTTGTTTTTCCATCCCTATACACAAATAGGGACCACATAGTATCCACACACACTTTTAGTTGTGCTACTAACTCTCACATTTCCACACCCACCCACACCATTTATATCTACTCCCACTCCACACACACCTTTTGGTTCCCATGTTAAAAATTGTTATTGAGGCAAAAAGTGACACTGTGTGCTCATTTGCATGTCATTTCCCAGAATCCCTTGCTGCAGTGGAAGTGCTGTATGCTGGGTGATAATGGGGAAAGGCGGGGTTGCAGACCTGCCTAAGACATGCAGATGAGCATACAGCTATATTTGCATATATATATATATATATATATATATATATATATATATATATATATATATATATATATATATATATATATATATATATATATATATACACTGTGTATATATATTATATATATATATATATATATATATATATATATATATATATATATATATATATATATATATTGTGACAGAAACCAGGGGTTGGTAATAAACTCCATATACAGGGCTCCCAGGATACTGAACAGTTTCTGTCCTGTCTAAGCTGAACAGGGCAGCCTCGTAGTACAGGCACTCCATTCCACAGTTTGTCTGCTGCCTGTTTTCTGTCACCTGTCATGCTGATTAGAGTTCAGGTATATAAGACCTGTTTCCTGTTTCCTCTGGGCCCCGCCCAAGAGCCTGGGAGGCTGCTGAACTGCAGAGGGGTGAGAAAGCCTCTTTCCCAAATCGCTTCATTCATTCTGTTAGTTTGTCTAAAGACTGCAAAGGTACTTATTTTGTTGGTGGAAGTGGACAAGCCACTTCCAACTCTGAGTCAGGGACATCTAAGTTTTAAGTTATCGCTCAGACGAGCAGCTTTTTGTTTGGCTTTGTTTTCTGTTTACACTGTAGCAGTCCCAGTGCCTGGGACTGAATAAACCAGGTATAGCCTGTTTAAAGGAACAGTACGTGACGTCTCATCATTTAACCTACCCTAAAAGACCGTGTTCTAACAGTCCCGGACAGACGGCGGAGCCCCGGAGTAAGCCGTGTGTCACATATGGTGGAGAATGCGGGCAGAGCACTAGGGGGTCTGCGGGTTGAAGAACTTTGAAGAAAAAAAAAAAAAAAAAAAAAAAAAGTTTTTTTCATCCTCTGCAAACAAGATGGAAGACGTGGTGGGTGCGCTGGTACGCAATGTCGCTGCCCAGAAAGACGCGAATGAAACCCAGCAACAGCTATTAATAGCCCAGCAAGAAACTAATGCAAACCAGCAGCAGACGAATGCAGCCCAGCAACAGCTGCTAATAGCCCAGCAAGAGATTAATGCCAACCAGCAACAGGCGAATGCAAACCAGCAACAGACGAATGCAAACCAGCAACAGACGAATGCAAACCAGCAACAGACGAATGAAGCCCTGCAAAACGCGAATGCACACCAGCAAGAGACAAACCGCTTGCTGAGAGAGGAGCAACAGCGGTTCGCTCAGGGCTTACAGCAGGAACTCGAGATCCTGAGGGGGACTATCCGTAACCTTCCACTGGCAGCGGCAGCCCCAGTTCCGAAAATGACCAGGGCAAGCCACTACCTTCAGAAGATGGGACCCTTGGATGATGTGGAAGCCTATCTTCTCACGTTTGAACGCACGGCACAGAGAGAGGGATGGCCAGAAGCTGAGTGGGCTGGTCTAATCGCACCCTTCCTAAGCGGCGAACCCCAGAAGGCTTACTTTGATCTAGAGCCAGCCGAAGCTAACGTCTATGCAAAGTTGAAGTTCGAGATCCTCGCCCGCCTTGGCGTAACCACGGCTGTTCGTGCCCAAAGGTTTCACGCATGGTCCTTCACGATGGATAAAGCCACCCGAAGCCAGATGTATGACCTCATCCACCTCGCCCGGAAGTGGCTACAACCCGAGATCAACTCAGCAAGCCACATCGTGGAACGGTTGGTCATGGACCAGTTCTTGAGGAAACTTCCCTCTGCCTTACGTCGTTGGGTCAGTCGGAGTGACCCCCACAATGCGGATGAGCTTGTGGCCCTTGTAGAAAGGTACAGTGCAGCAGAAGAGCACCCACAACCCACAGTCGTGGAGCAACCCCACTACCCGAGGTTCCAGGACTCTTCCAGAGACGGTAAAAGGGTACCGGGGTTAAGGGGCGCTGAAGAGCGGCGACCACCTTCACGCCGCTCCAGCAACAGTGGTTCGCACACTAAGGGCAATAGCCAACATGGGGAGCCGGGAAAAGGCTCTAAGTGGGACACAGACTATGTACCTAAATGTGTAAATTGTCATGAGAGGGGCCACACAGCAAAAATCTGCCCACTAAATGATGAGCCCATGCAATGCAACAGCGTGGAACCTTATTCGCTGTTGTCCCAATGTATGGGCCCTAGCCCAGAGGACCCCTTGAATAACCATCTGTGGGCATTTGTAAAGGTTAATGGTAAGAGGGTTCGGGCACTTCTTGACTCTGGGAGCATGGTCACACTAGTGTCCGAATACCTATTGCCCATTAAGAAGAAACAGGTAAACAGTTCACAAAGAGTGGCAATTTGTTGTATACATGGGGATAATCATGAATATTCCACTGTTGATGTTTTTTTTTAAACAGAATTTGGTTCTTTAGATTTCAAGGTGGGTGTTGTACCCAAACTGGCACATGATGTGTTAATAGGGACCGACTTTCCCCATTTTCTAAAAATGTGGTCCCCAGCTCAGAATAGCGCCCAGAGTTCAATAGCGGACCATAACGAAGTGTTAGAAGAAACAAATCCTTTCCCTTTTTCAGAAATGGATGTTGACGAGGGCCCAAATAAGAAGGGGGAAAAGGAGGAGTGCTGTGAAATTCCCTTCCCCATCACTACTTTGGTAGGGAATACCCCAAATCAAGATGTTGATCAGGCACTTACCACCCCAGTACAGGATAAGACCCTCGCTGACCTAGAGGTCAGTCCTGGGAGTTTTAAGAAGGCCCAGTGGGAGGACCCCACATTAGCGGTAGCAAGGGGAAATATACGGGACCAGAATAGTACTCATGGCCAACCAGATAGGTCACTTGCTTACCCCTACTTCGAGGTAGAGAACGACCTAGTATATCGGGTTGATAAAAGAAAATCAGTTACAACTAAACAATTGTTGGTACCACGGACATTCCGTAACGTAGTATTACACTTCGCACATAGTCATCCATTGGGGGGACACCTAGGGGTGGAAAAGACAAAAGAAAAGGTTCTCCGAAGCTTTTATTGGCCTGGGGTTCTGGCAGAAATTACAAACTATTGTTCCTCATGCCCAGAATGTCAGATCACCGCCCCGTTCAAAGCATACCGCAGCCCATTGGTACCCCTTCCCATAATAGAGGTACCATTTGACCGGATTGCTATGGATCTAGTAGGACCCCTAATAAAGTCTGCTAGGGGACATCAGCATATATTGGTAATATTAGATTATGCTACCCGATATCCGGAGGCAGTTCCCCTACGTAGCACCTCTGCTAAAAACATAGCAAAAGAGTTAGTACTTCTGTTTTCCTGGGTCGGAATTCCTAAAGAGATCTTATCTGACCAGGGAACACCATTTATGTCCCAAGTAACAAAAGAGCTATGTAAACTCCTAAAAATCAAGCATCTCAGAACCTCAGTCTATCATCCACAAACAGATGGTTTAGTGGAAAGGTTCAATAAAACCTTAAAGAGCATGTTACGCCGGGCGGTCGATAAGGATGGGAAAAACTGGGACTGTTTGTTACCATACCTGTTATTTGCCATTAGGGAAGTTCCCCAGTCATCCACAGGCTTCTCCCCGTTTGAACTATTGTATGGCCGACATCCAAGGGGCTTACTGGATATAGCCAAAGAAACTTGGGAACACGAGGTTACCCCTTACAGAAGTGTAATAGAGCATGTTGCCCAGATGCAGGACCGCATTGCTGCAGTCCTACCCATAGTGAGGGAACACATGGAGAAAGCTCAAGAAGCACAAAGGAATACGTATAATAAGGGTGCTAGGGTCAGAATTTTTTTTCCAGGTGATAGGGTACTAGTTCTGGTTCCCACCGTGGAGAGTAAATTCCTTGCTAAATGGCATGGGCCATATGAGGTCTTGGAAAGAGTGGGAGAAGTAAATTATAGGGTAAGGCAGCCAGGTAGGAGGAAACCTGAGCAAATTTACCATATAAACCTACTCAAGCCCTGGAAAGATAGAGAGGTCTTGTTAACCCTAATACCCCCAGGTCCGTCAGAGAATCAAGAAACTGACCCAGAGGTTAGCATAGCTGAAACACTGTCCGTGCATCAGAAACGAGAGGTCCAGAGTTTAGTGAGAAGGAACAAAGAAATCTTCTCTACACAGCCAGGTAAAACTAACGTAATTAAACATGACATAGTCTCTGAACCGGGGGTCCGAGTTAACCTTAAACCGTACCGAATCCCAGAGGCCAAGAGAGAGGCTATAAGTTTAGAGGTTAAAAAAATGCTAAAACTAGGCGTAATTGAGGAATCCCAAAGTGGGTGGAACAGCCCTATAGTTTTAGTCCCAAAGCCAGACGGTACAACAAGGTTTTGTAATGACTACCGGAAACTAAATGCGGTGTCAAAATTTGATACTTATCCTATGCCCAGGGTGGATGAACTTGTAGAGAGACTGGGCAAAGCCCGATATCTCACAACCCTAGACCTAACAAAAGGGTACTGGCAGGTTCCCCTCACAGAAAGGGCAAAAGAAAAAACAGCCTTCTCAACCCCAGACGGCCTCTTTCAATATAAGGTGCTGCCTTTTGGCTTACATGGAGCTCCCGCCACATTCCAAAGAATGATGGATAAAATTTTAAAACCACATGTTCGGTATGCTGCCGCCTACCTGGATGATGTGGTAATCCATAGTGAAGATTGGCAGTCCCACCTTCCAAAGGTCCAAGCTGTGCTCGACGCAGTTCGGTCTGCTGGACTAACTGCTAACCCCGCTAAATGCACTATTGGTCTGGAGGAGGCCAAGTATCTGGGGTATTCTATTGGTAGAGGGTTACTCAAACCACAAACACTCAAAGTAGAGGCGATACAAAATTGGCCAAGGCCAGTCACAAAAAAACAAGTAAGGACCTTTTTGGGGTTAATTGGCTACTATAGGAGGTTTATTCCCAATTTTGCAACTAAGGCAACCCCACTAACCGACCTCACAAAAGCAAGAGGACCGCTAATGGTAAAGTGGTCCCCCGAAGCCGAACAGGCCTTTAGAAGCCTGAAAGAAGCTCTCTGTGCCCAACCAGTGTTGGTCACACCTGACTTCTCCAAAGAGTTCGTAGTCCAAACCGACGCATCTGAGGTAGGGCTGGGGGCGGTACTCTCCCAGGAGTCTCAAGGGGAGGAGCACCCCATCCTTTATTTAAGTAGGAAACTAAATCCCCAGGAGAAAAATTACTCCATAGTCGAGAAAGAGTGTCTCGCAATAAAGTGGGCTGTAGAGACACTCAAGTATTATCTGTTGGGGAGAAAGTTCCGATTGGTCACAGATCATGCACCCCTTACCTGGATGTGTCAAAATAGGGAGAAGAACGCTAGGGTGACCAGGTGGTTCCTAAGCCTACAGCCCTTTAAATTTTCTGTGGAACACAGGTCGGGGCACAAACATGGCAATGCCGACGGGTTGTCAAGGATGCACTCCCTAATATCCATGGTCGCTCACCCCTCGAGGTCTGAGCTGGGGGGGAGGATATGTGACAGAAACCAGGGGTTGGTAATAAACTCCATATACAGGGCTCCCAGGATACTGAACAGTTTCTGTCCTGTCTAAGCTGAACAGGGCAGCCTCGTAGTACAGGCACTCCATTCCACAGTTTGTCTGCTGCCTGTTTTCTGTCACCTGTCATGCTGATTAGAGTTCAGGTATATAAGACCTGTTTCCTGTTTCCTCTGGGCCCCGCCCAAGAGCCTGGGAGGCTGCTGAACTGCAGAGGGGTGAGAAAGCCTCTTTCCCAAATCGCTTCATTCATTCTGTTAGTTTGTCTAAAGACTGCAAAGGTACTTATTTTGTTGGTGGAAGTGGACAAGCCACTTCCAACTCTGAGTCAGGGACATCTAAGTTTTAAGTTATCGCTCAGACGAGCAGCTTTTTGTTTGGCTTTGTTTTCTGTTTACACTGTAGCAGTCCCAGTGCCTGGGACTGAATAAACCAGGTATAGCCTGTTTAAAGGAACAGTACGTGACGTCTCATCATTTAACCTACCCTAAAAGACCGTGTTCTAACAGTCCCGGACAGACGGCGGAGCCCCGGAGTAAGCCGTTTGTCACAATATATATATATATATATATATATATACTGTGTATATATATTTTATATATATATATATATGTATATATATATATATATATATATATGTGTGTGTGTGTATATATGTATAAGTATGTATATATATGTATATATAATATATATATATATAATATATGTATATATTGTGATGTCCACACTACGTTGCAGTCTCTTTTATCCCAATTTAAGGCTGGAAACACTGTATTTTCTATGCAGGGGTTTATTTACAGGGATTAAATCATATACCAACAGGCCCACCATCCCTTTAAGAAAAAACAAATAATAAAATAAACTCCATTTCCTTTAGGGAAATCTAACTACACCGTAGCTTTCGCCCTCACTAGTTGGATGGCCAGCTAAGCTGTTTCCCACCCTCAAAACATGGGCTGGCATATGCAACAATCTACACAGTCTTTGCACATAGCAATAATAAAGGGTTTTCGCTTATCTGTTTGTAAGTCCTTTGGAGCCGATGTCCCTGCTTCAGTAAGGCCTTGCGTCCTTCTTTTGTAGGGAAACTAAGCCCTACGTTGAGCCCAGAGAAACTCTCCTCTGTACCAGCTTCTGGCAGCTGGGGAGCACTTCTACACTTCTACCTTCCCCCCCGCCCCTCTTCTCTGGTTAAAAACAGTCTCTCTCTGTACATGGCAGCTTTCAGTCTTTTAAAACATGTCCTCATTTCACTGAGGAGCACAGCCCCTGATTAATCAGATTTCAGTTGCTGGCTTCTCTTTGAGGAATTAACTTTCTATGGACTGGAAAGCACACTTACTGCACTGTTCCAGCACCTAGTGATACCTGATGGTATCACAAAATATATATGTGTGTGTGTGTGTGTGTGTGTGTGTTTATGTTTGGAGTGGTAATCAGCTTAGCTACCCACCCAGTTAGAGAGGGCTGGAGTAAAGGTTTAGATAGTCTCCAAAGCGGTGTAGGCCTTTTATTTAGTTTATTTTGAATGTTTTTCCTTGTTAAAGGAACAGGCGCAATAAAGCCAAGATATAATTTCACCCTAATCGGTCTCCATTAAATGTACCTCTGCACACACATCTCTTACAGGTTCCCTAATCAAAAAAAGGTTGAAAAACACTGATCTATCAGAAGGTTCAGAATAATATGGGTCAAAATGTTATTCCTTTTTGTTCTGTATGATGGGTATCCCATTGATAAGACCGCCTTGGTCCCATCGTGTATGGACTACATTTTACACGATAAATTACTTTTTGTGTTGGATCATGAGAGACTGCTTTGAAAGTTAATTATGATGGTCTATGATTGACCAAAGTAAATGTGCTGCACAGCTTTTTATGCAATTAAAGTGTGCACGGGTGATTTTGTTCTCTATACAATACAACATTTATACTGAAAAACAGAATGAAGGGTCATCTTTCAAAAATACTGTAAGTCTTTCTTTGTTCTTGCTTTTTCCTTTTTATGAGCCAGGCATAAAATATCTAATTAAACATTTATTGCATTATAACATACTTTTACTGAAAAAAAAAAATATTTATTACATTATAAATTATGAAGTAAATTCTACAAATAATAAAAAGTGACATATCTGTGGATTCAAAAACTGCAATGTTATTGTAATTTATCCTGTTTTCCAGAACTTATTGAGGACGACGGTGTACTAACCAGGATAATAAAAAAAAAACATTACAAGTTTTCATGGATTTTTTTGTCATTGATAATTTTATTTCTCAAAAGAGAATAATTTATAATTTATTAAAAAAATGAAAGAAATTCACACCATAAATATCCCCAATTATAGCGTGACTCTGTCTTAGAATCCGTAATGACTGAGACTCTGGGGTAGATACTCAGAAGTGTGCTAAATAAGGGAAAATAACATTACCTTACCTAATTAGGTAATAGACCTCATATTCCTCCTTATTAACGGGTATCCTCAAGGATAATTCTATGCAAAGCAAGGTCCATTAGCAAAACGACCTAGATGAACAGGGATTACCAGAGTCTAAAAAGATGCACTGCACATGCGCATTGGGAAAGAACGTTATTAGGGAATGTTAGTATACTCTAATAATTAGAATATTATATATGTTAAAAAATATATATTTTTCTTTTTTACACACCGTGTCTGAAGTGTGTGTAATTAAATATTATTACTTCTGTTTCCTTGAAAATCATTTTCTAATAAGTACATTCATTCTGGTAAAACTCGCACGTTATACCATAAATTATACAGAATATAAAGTACTGTATATACAATAGTAGGCCACATAAACATATCTAACATTCACTTTCATCATTAAATCACATATTTATAGTTAAACCCATTTTTAAAAAAAAGTAATATTAATTTGTTGCTGTGTTTCAGCCATTTGTATGTTCCACCATATATCTGGTAGTTAATACAGCAGTGCGCAAACCGGGGGGCGCGATATTTTTCTAGGAGGTGTGTGCGGTTGCAGAGGCCCCCGCACTCTTCCCCAAGACATTTAAATTAAATGCCGGGGGATCGCGTGAGGCCCCTGCAACTCCACTTACTGGGATTCAGAGGCTTGGTGTTAACGCATCGCCATAGCAACGCGGCTTGACGATGGCAAAAGAGGTTAGGGGGGCGCGAGCATGGAGGGCAGCAGGCAGGGGCAGTGCAGCTCAAATAGTTTGCGCACCCTGAGTTAGTATATGGCCACGGATATAGTGGGCGCATGTGGCGATATGTGGCCTTTGTGATGGGGAGGCGTGTCGGAGGTGTGGCTGGGACGTCACGTGAGCAGTTCGCCCTCATTGGCTGAGCCGCTCACGTGACCCGGCCGTTGCGTGTCAAATGAAAACATTTTTGTCTCCTCCAAAATCGCAAGCGCTGTCGCGCTTCATTGCACACGTGGTCGCACGCTCAATGGCCTGCCTCATAGACATACAGCCTTTTGTTCGGGCCGCGCGCGTTGTTGCGGGAAGTATGGACGCGGCCAACACGTCAAGGAGGGGTTCATTCCCACACTCGGTCCATACATATGGGTACCACTTTAACAGTAATGGAGGTCTGAGGATCTCTGCTGGTAGGTAAAGTGCCTATTACCCTATGAAGAAGCCTAAGGTCCGTTCCAATTTAAGGTTCTATTATTTTTAAGTCAAATGGCTGAACAACATAGCGTTAAGCAGCTTTTTGGGATATGTGTTACGGATACTGTATGTATATTAAAATTAGATAACATAACATTACAAAAAATTGTGACCTTCTGCGGATCTACCCCTGTGACTGCAAGAGCTGCTTTAGTATGCAATTACGCTGTCGTATTTACTGTACATGTATGTTATAAAGGAAATGGGATTAAATAAATATGTGACAAGTTATAATGTTACCATGAAATAATACAGCAGGAATGGGTTGACGCTAGCAATACGGAGGCCATTATAAATATAATACATTCTAATAATAGCAAAGCTGTATTTCAGTGTCGTCTACATTCATGAAATATTAATGCAATGGCAGTTATCTGTCCAAAACCTTCTCTGTATATTCCTCCAGCTACTCTTAGTACATTACAGAATGTTTTCATTTCACAATTCAGCATGGAAAGAGCCTCGCCGTTTCCATTAATCATCCCTGACACTCGCATCAGGGCAATAGCCACTATGTTAATAACCCATTTCACAGGTATCTGTGCTCCAGGACCCCTTACATTAATGAACCTCCTGTGGGTTCTGTCACAGACATTCATTTCCATTTAATTTTCCAGGTATCGGGTTTCCTGTATTGCTGCCAATGGTACAAGTTTTTTGTAATGTGAAACAAGTACATTATGCATTATATGAAGCTGTTTAGCATCACCAGTTCTGTTGTACATATTCTGTTTTATCCGAATCAGGGAAGTTTAACCCTCCGCTGCAATGTTATAATGGGGTTCTCGTAAACACAGTGCTCCACAAATAAAAATTGATAAAATATTCAAGTGATAAAATAGTGCTCAAAGTAAAATATTAATCCAGTGTAAGGTGAAATAAACATAACATTCTCAGAGAATGGGGTTCTCTGCAGGAATATATTCTCGCATGGAATACTTAAGTAATAATCCCCGAAGAACAGGGCATTACTGGCCAATAATGCCCTGGCTGGAAAAGTTGAAGGCCCGAGGCGAAGCCGGGGGACTTTAACCCAGCCAGGGCATTATTGGCTAGTAATGCCCTGTTCTGAGGGATTATTACTATTATAGGCTAAATGTAGGCTTTTTTCATAAAAAATAGACACCTTTGTAAAGATATATAACTCTGAACTACACTAATGCACCTGTGTAGGAAAATGAAGTAAAGTAGCAAATGAGAGGGGAGAGAGGTGGAGGGGGGAAGAGGTGAGGGGAGGGGGGGAAGAGGTGAGGGGAGGGGGGAAGAGGGGAGGGGAGGGGAGGTGAGGGGGAGAAGAGAGGTGAGGTGAGGGGGGAGAAGATAGGTGAGAGGGGAGGAGAGGTGAGGGGGCAAGGGAGGAGGAGAGGCAAGGGTGGGGGAGAAGAGATAGATGAGTGGGGATTGAGGTAGGTGGTGAAGGACGGGAGAGGTGAGGGGGGATCGAGGTGAGGGGGGAGCGAGCACGAGGAGAGAGAGGTGAGGGCGGAGAGGTGAGGGGGGAGAGGTGAGGGGGAGGTGTTGAGGGGGGGAAGGGATGAGAAGTGGGGGGGAGAAGAGGGGAGGGGGAGAGATGGGTGAAGGGGAGAATGGGAAGAGAAGTGTGGGGGGGACAGTGATTTTAACTACAAACTATAAAAAAAACAGATAATAATGACCTTGGCAAAAGCTATGCAAGTGGTGGAAGAAATATTACTTTACTATTTGGGACCACTTTGTTGCAAGTAACAAAGTTACTATTTGGGACCCGCCAGCTTCTGCCAGCAATAGCAGGGGAGGGAGGGAAGGAGTGAGAGTGCCTGCATCTGCTGTGTGTGAGAGTGCCTGCATCTGCTGTGTGAGAGAGCCTGCATGTGCTGTGTGAGAGTGCCTGCATGTGCTGTGTGAGAGAGAGCCTGTGTTGCCGTGCTGTCAGAGGAGAGGAACAGAGATGCCGCGCTCCCTCTGCATCTCTGAAAGGTGAGTTGGCAGGGTGCCAAAAATTCCGGGCATTACTGAATGAATAATGCCCGGAATTCTAACCAATCAGAGGGCAGGGATTTCAGTAATGCCTGGAATTTTACTGCTTTAGCCTATAATAGTGGTTAAAATCTTTACTTCCCCAAAGAAGTGATCAAAATTTAAAACGGGTACAAATGTGTCACATAATGTATGTGTAGTTCACAGTTCCAGTAGCCATATTGGTTCTGGAGACGGTGTTGCAGGTTACCAATACATGCACCAACATGAGGCTTCACTATATGAAATATAATGTACTAAGGTTCCAATGCCTTACATCTTGTTGTGTACTGTGACACAATGTAGTATTACTATGTTTTTATTTAGAAGCCTATTTCATAAAAAGCGACTTTCTTACCGAATAAATTGGTATACATATTGGTAAGTTTGTGTTGCAAAAAATGCCACCCTCTTCTTTAACAACTTAATGGTAGGGTTTCCATGTGTTCAATATTGATCCAGCTTGTCCTGTATTTGGACACTCTGTCCAGTAAAAAATGAGAGGTAATACGGGACATGTATGTGTTCGATATTACCTCTCTGGACATCGTGACCTGACCGGCTTGGTGGGGCCATGGGATTTCCCCGAGCAGGGAGGAGAGCTGTAGCTAGGGGGCTAGGCAGCTTCCTCCATCCTAATTGGCTGCTGCTGGGAAATGCAGCCAACCAGGAAGAGGTGTCAGGAGCATGATGGTGGGGCCAAGGAGAGGAGGAAACAACATAGAGCAGTGTGGAGAGGTGTATGTGTATGTGTCTCAAGTGTGTGTCTGTGTCTTCAGCGGATCGTACCGTTCACCATTGTGACCAGTATTTTTGGAGAAGCCATGTGCCAACCCAACTTATGGGTCTCTTGAAATCCCGCACAGAACTGCTATTTGTCTTGGCACTTCAGTAATATTTACAGGCACCTCTATTGTCAATTAAAAGAACCTTGCTAGCTAAAGATAAATAGGTCTTTTGAATGAATATGTGACCTATTTATTACAGTTGTACTGTATTTTCCTCTACACTATGCTGGAAATTAATTTTTGGAACTTCACTAATACCGAATGACAAACTGGAGGTCCACAAACATCAGTTGTTGGAGTAGAACAGGGGTGACCAATTCCAGTCCTCAAGGGCCAACAACAGTTGAGGTTTGCAGGATATCCCTGCTTCAGCACTGGTGACTTAATCAGTGGCTCAGTCAATGACTGCACCTGTGCTGAAGCAAAAATATCCTGAAAATTAGACCTGTTACCTTGAGGACTGGAGTTGTCCACTGCTGGAGAAGGAGTAGAAGAAAGATTTATTAATTTGTGGAACGTAAAGATAATTTAGGCTGCGGTTATTGTTATGGCGTGCGCTCGACCGAGCGTGTGACGTCAGCCGTGTGCGAAACATGATATCGAAAGGAACCGTATGTCCACTCAAGGTTGTCCCCCACAGCTAGTAGCAAAATAAGATATAAGTGCGGAGCCGGAAAAAAGACCTTTTGAAGATGCGGGGTAAGGGCCACTTGCAGACCCGCTTCCCATGTGGGGCCAGCGGCCGCAATTGCAGCAGCCCACGGATGGAGCTCACACAGCTCACGAGAATCCGTCCCCTCTGTGTCTCCTGGTCTTGTGATACCTGCAAGGGTAATGACGCACTTCCTGCGCGACCACGATCCAGAAGTAACAAAGAAAAAATATGATCGATATCAGCGCTGCTCCTTGGGATGACAGACTCACCAGGTAGGTAATAAAATCAATTTATTAAATCTACATAAAACAGATACTAGAACATAACGAAAAAGACCTCCTCCCACATGTTTCGAGCGAGTTCTCAAGGAGAAAGGGCGAACTCGCCCGAAACATGTGGGAGGAGGTCTTTTTTGTTATGTTCTAGTATCTGTTTTATGTAGATTTAATAAATTGATTTTATTACCTAAATGGTGAGTCTGTCATCCCAAGGAGCAGCGCTGATATCGATCATATTTTTTCTTTGTGTGCGAAACATGCACTAGGCTGGAGGTGATCGGGAGATGACAGGGAGGCGTGGCGGAGGCATGGCCATGACGTCATGTGAGCGGTTCGCCCTCATTGGCTGAACCGCTGCCGTGACGTGGCCGTTGCGCTGAAAACCAAGAAAAAACACAAAAGCGCACCAAGATGAGAGATAGATATTGTATTAGCAACAAATAATAAAATTAGTAACTTACATATAAAATGTCTTTAATAATCCCCGATTCTGGTGTCTATCACAGGAGTAGGGCATCACATAGGAAGTATGAAGGGTAATCTCAGTTCTGAGAGATCAGACCCGCGCGCTGGGGCTGTCTCTGTTCACTCTCCTGTCCTCCACGTGTGGTAGTGTGGTGCGGAGTGTAGCGCGCATGTGCAGGAACCGGGGCCTTCAATAGGTGTCCTTAGGATGCCTGTCCGTTTTTGATAGCATAGAAACGATCGGAAATAAGCAGGAACGGTACACTTGAGTGTGTACTGGTGGTGGGTAGTAAAACCGCCAGCCACAACAGTCGCGACGCGTTTCGTTTAACAAAGTAAACTTCTTCAGGCGCTGAAAAAACAATTTAATTTGTCTCCTCTTTTATCTGTCGCTCTGTAGCTCTTGATCGTGCATGCAGTCGCGTGCACTATGGGCACCTTCATTGATCGACATTAATTTGTTCCGGTGGCGCTTGCATGCGAACCACCACTATAATCGCAGCCTTACACATCTTAAAGACAGGTGTTCCTGAAACCTTGTAGAATATTTATTTTCAGACCACAAATGATTAAGTGATGCTTTGAAGAAGCGATCTGTACTTGTAACTGATTTGTGCAGATTTACTTTTCGCCCTTGTGTTTGCCTTTAAAACCTTCAGTCAGATTTGGTTACAATATCCATTCTTCATTCTAATCTCTCAGGGCTCACTACCTAGACTATTAAATATTAGCAAGCAAGCTGTGAATTTATTAGCATGCATGTTAAAATCCTTTTGATAAAAAGGTTCAGGAGTCCCATTATTGCCGTAAATGTGTTGAAAGGGGTGGCTAAGTGAGTAAAGGCACTGACTTTGAAGCAGAGAAACCTGGTTCTAATCCCACAATAAACTCATTGTAACCTTTGGGCACCTTATCTCCTTCTGCCTCAGGCATCATACTGTACATATATTATATGCTTATCAGGCCCAGAACTATGCCTGCAAAATACTACCTACCATGCATTATATTGTAAACGAGAAGCACTTTGGATCCCATTAGTAGAAAAGTGATATATTAAAACAAATTGTATTATAATTTACTTTAAAACTATAGTAGATTGCAAATACATTTTTGAACATATGGTAAGATGGTGCATGGCTCTTATTAACTAAATGAAATGTTTCACATCGGTACATATAACTATAAAGCGCTCCACTCATAGACGCAGATTCACCAAGCGTTGATGCGGGATATCACACTCGATCTAGTGTTAACTGCCATTGACTTGAATGGTAGTTAATGCCGGATCCGGGTGTGAAATCCAGCGTCGGCGATAAGTGAACCCGGACCATAATGTTTTTATTTTAGTCATTCAAATATTAGATGCTATCACAAAAGCAAGATGAAAATAATGCATGTAGGAAAAGGAGCACAGTGCAATGCATGGGGTTGGACACCACTACTTCTCCACGCCCTTCTTAGGCCCAAAGAGAACTAATGAGAGTGGTATGTGGAACGGATTAAAGGTGTTATTAATTAAACTGCGATGGTGCTAATCGGGGCACCAATGCATGGAAATTCCTGTTGATGTCACTACTCCCATAGACCTCAATGAGAGTTTTAGTGCCACAATCAGTTAAATGAAATAACCCCTAAATGTTGATACTTGTCACCTAAAATACAAATCAGAACAGTTTAAATATTTGTACTTCATTTTTTTTTTAAGTCTACTGTGGTCTTGGTCCCTTACTCAATCTTTTTCATGATAGAAAGTGTTTTCAGAGGCTTACTTTATGTGGAAACTTTAAGAGTGACAGAATGTGTCTATGAAAGCCAATAACAATTGGTAAATTATTCCAAATATGTTTTTGCCTTCTATTGATACTGCCGCTTAAGTTTCTGAAATCCTACAGTATGAGTTGTTGACGCTGTGTGTCATGCAGCAAAGTTCATAAAAAATATCCACTGAATGTTCTTTTAGATATCCTGTAATTATTCTGTGTTATAGGAAACTCACCATATAGACCAGGGGTGCTCACTCCAGTCCTCAAGCCCCCAACCTCAACAGGTCAGGTTTTCAGGATATCCCAGCTTCAGCACAAGTGGCTCAATCAGAGGCTCAGTCAAGGACATGAGCCATTGATTGAAGCACCTGTGCGGAAGCAGGGACTGGTTGAGCCACCTGTGCTGAAGCAGGGACTCATTGAGCACCTATGCTGAAGCTGGGATATCCTGAAAACCTGTCTGGTTGGTAGGGCTTGAGGACTGGAGTTAAGTCTGTTTACTTTCAACAAACGTTATGGGGAATTCAGCTGCACGGTGGTGTGAAGATATTAATATAAAGTATGCCCGGCCATAGCCATATGTTTGCAGAAGGAAGCAACACAGAGCGCTTGAGGGACCTGACCTTTTGGGAACGATCCAATGCAGTACTATTTTTGGTCAAACATGAAAGTATTCAGACAAACCATATGGCAAAACTGTAACTAGGGATTAGTAAAAAAAAAATAATAATTATGCAAACCAATTATCTAAACCTTGCCAATTTTATTTTTCATGTGTTTATAGAAAGCTGACTTTATTAAAGAAAATTTCACTTGGTGTGCTCAGGCTAGAGAAAGTACCAGGTGTGCAAATCCAGTGTTCCTGACTTCATGCCTAATCCCAAGATTAAACGAAAACATTCAGAGCTCTGAAATAAATCTTTGGTTTGAAGAAAATCAATATTTAAAATGTGTTGTGTTATTGTTCCGATAGCTGTCACCATAAAAATCCCAAACCTTCAACAATAGAGAAACAAGCCTGGGAATATTCTATGCTTATGGTCCCTGCAGAACATGCATAAAACAATCATTTGGCAGAGTATAAAGGATAAATGTATTACAAATGATATTTCTTTATATTGTGTTTCAATGTATGCGGCAGTGTAAATGGAATTTTACAGGCACACTGCTCGCTAAATTGTAGAGGTTACAATTTGGTTTGTGCCTGATGCAGAGAAAGCTGAAACATCGTAGTTTCAACCCACCTTCTATCAATCCATAAAATAGCAGTAGTGTTCCATGTAGGCTACTCCTACCTTCAACTTTATATTTTCACTTGCGATGACACATATCAGCATGTCCCCAATCAGTACACTGTAAGGGGCCCCCAGGCAATGAGGCGGTGTCATGCCATCATGATGTTGCTGTGTCACGTGTCGTCCGTTGTCATGGAAATGCATCACCGTGTCACCATAATGACGGAGCGTCATCAATGGCAGATAGCGCAGGGCTGCTCTGTTACAGAGGTGCCGCACTCTCCCATGGCAATCAATTTCATTACTGTGGGGAAGAGTGCTTGGGGGGGTTCACCACGAGTCGGGAGGGTTCCGACTTTATTCGGGCCCACCATTAAGCTGGGGCTCCCAGGACGAGCCCATGCATCCCGGGCAGAAGTTATGCATCTGCCCCCAATCATAATGATGGTTAATTGTGATAGTGCAAGTATCTTATGGCAACATTTTCATTTATTTGGGGTTTAAATGACACCACTGGATATGTTTAACATCTTAAATTACAAATGGAAATTCAGGAACGAGCATGTCAGTAACAAACTGCTTGTTGGTCCTTAAACTATAGCTAAAGTAGCATCAAGTTGCATACAGTAGTTAGTAAATCTGACTGAGCTACAGTATAAGGACCTTCCAGTAGTCTGTGTCCGCTAGATCTAAAAGCTTGGTAGAATTCATGTAAATCAGTATTCCGGGAACTACATGGTTCATTTATTTACTGTTGTAATAGCCAAGAGCAATTTATCACAGAGTAATGCTCTGTAGGTTCCTAAACCAGCAGTGGGGACTAGAAGTGGGATTGAGGTTGTTTCTGAAGCTTACATCACAACTTTCCCCCATGGCAAGTATTGATATTATTCCCCTTGTACTAGTTAAAGCAACAATTCTACCTATTGAGTTTTTTTTTTTTACAGCATTGGAACTGAGGGGTACCCTCAGGTTCCCAATATATTTAGACAAAAAGGGAAGAAAATCCAGAGCAACACCGTGTCGGTTCAGTGACCCCGAAAGTAGCACAGGACCCAGGTAGATGAAAATTCTAAATGCTTTATTTGGACATACAAAAAATAGTGGTCTCAATTGGAGAAAGATATTTACAAGTTTAGTTGGCTGTGTTCTTTGCTGGATTTTCAATGGTGGAGCCCACTTTCATACAAGAAGAAGCAGCCACATCATCCCCCAATGACTGTCTCACGTCACCCCCGGGATTTTGCGGCTATTCACAGTTTAATTAATAATCCTGTAAGAGATACCCATGCCTCGAGCTCTCCCATTCACAATTAATACACCATACAACTTATTGGGAGAAATTAACGGCCACAGCTTTATTTATTACAACAATATAAATGTAATATTTATCCCCAAACTAGGGATCCAGACAGATTGCTCCACTCACATCTACCAGAGCTCGATGGATACCCCCAGCTCATGCTCATCTTGCCATTCAGTACCTTAATCCGATGGCACAGAGCCCCCATCGGAAGGTCACTACCAAATCTAGTCTGGACTGGTACTGCCTTCACAAATTCCATCCAGAAGGTCTGCTCTATTCTGGTCGCAACAGTCTGGAATGGTTACCGCCTTCCCCAACTAAAATACTTCTGAGATCTGAGATCTCCTCCTTCCAGGAGCCAATACTGACCGAATTCCCCCCACCCCTGAGTAACATTGCTTCCACCAACACATACCCCAAGCTGCGCCAAACATAGAATCTTGATCTTTCTTTTCAACGCTGTCATCCCTCATTCCTAAAGACAGGGTTTCTTAGTTCCAGTAGATTCTAGAAGAAAGAGGAAGCTAGGATCCCTCCCCTTACCTTTTACCCCTTTCTTAACCCCCCCTCCACTGACATCACGGCTCCTTAGCGGAGGGGCCCTTACAGATCCAGGGCTTTCTGGAAGTGCAGTGAGAAACGTGAGGACAAACCAGGTTACTAGAACTTGGAATTACAGGGAAACATATGATTGTATTTATCATACTTTTTTTTTAATAAATAGAAGAAATGTATTCCCATGCTGTACTTATTTGTGTATTTATTTTTCTCAAATATTTGAAACAATCCATTTCACAAACGCCTAAAGCAAGTACTTTTTTTAAAATTATTATTATTAATGAAGTCGGTAACAGTTGCAGGCTTTAAGTCTAATATCTGGATTTTCAGAAAAAAGAATGAACCCATGAGGCTTTGTGTATCCCCGAACAAGGCTTTGTGTATCATGGAACCAAGGGTTTATTGTGTATCACGGAACCAAGGGTTTATTGTGTATCACAGAACCAAGGGTTTATTGTGTATCACGGAACCAAGGCTTTATTGTGTGTCCCCGAACTGAGGGTGTATTGTGTATCCCCGAACCAAGGGTTTGTGTATCCCCGAACCAAGCGCTTATTGTGTATCTCCGAACCAAGGGTTTATTGTGTATCCCCGAACCAAGGGTTTATTGTGTATCCTCGAACCGAGGGTTTATTGTGTATCCCCGAACCGAGGGTGTATTGTGTATCCCTGAACCAAGGGTGTATTGTGTATCCCTGAACCGAGGCGTTATTGTGTATCCCCGAACTCAGGGTGTATTGTGTATCCCCGAACCAAGTGTTTCCCAGCTACTGTATTTTAAGTTTGCTAAATGCTGGTTAAAATATTTTCTTGTGCAAAAATGATACTAGTCTTGAAATCATTGCGGTAACATCTGAACAAACTGATTTTCTCTTTTCTTATTTCTATATGTAAAGCATGTGACAATGTATAATTATACATTCCTACCTACGCTGGCAATTATTTGGTGCTCCTGTTATAAATCTGTAAACAATCCTGGTTGTGTCCCTAACATAATGGTTATCTTTAGTTTCAATCAATTCTTCGGACAGTGTAACTCAGCAGCTACAATGTATCCTTATATTACTATGGTAACATTATCTATTGTTACAGTTTACAACTCAAACTGCTGGGAACATTAGCAAAAAATTATTACAAACAGGAAAGTGTTACAAAGATCTTGTACTGCTTGCAGTGCTTGCATCCTGCTTTAGGAATCAAAGGATGCTCAGTATATTAAAACTCATTAAAAATGGCATTATGAGTTGAACAATTTTATTTAAAAACAGTCACTATTATCTAATACTACAGAACTGATTTAAAAAAAAAACCCCATAAGATTTCACGTCTTGCCGCATTAAATCACAGTTACAGTAACTATGCTTAGACGTACCCTTCTGATTTATATATAATAACGAAAATGATATGCCCAGGATGCTTATTACGCTTGCATACTTAAACAGTATGAAGTGGTAAACATAGGTATGTACATTATATGTTTTAACTTCTGTCCCTTTGCTTCACCCAGGCCCTGCAATCCATTGCTCTGTAAGGCTGCGTCCAGGGTGAATCCAGCCGGGCGGAGGCGCGCAGAGGGAAAGCGGGTGCTTTCCCTGGCCTTAGACCGCACGCCGTCAGGGGCATGTCGGGGGGGGGGGGCTATGACATCACGGAGCTGGTTCGCCCTCATTGGGTGAACCGCTCACGTGACCGGCCCTGCGCTCCGGCGAGCGCAGAAACTAAAAATTGTGTAAGACCTACGCTTCCACACTCTTGCGGACGCGTGCGCTCTCATTGCGGCTGCAGGGGCTCACTGCCTTGCAGCAGCGCACCTCAGCACGGGTCAGCACCTAAGCGCTGACCATGCCCGAGGCCTAAGAAAGCAACATTTAAAGAGTCTGCTGACATGTGAGCTGGCTACATTGGAACTCTGCTTAACCTGGAAATATTAAAAGCTAAACTGAAAGTCAAATGTGTATCTGCTGCTGACCGGAAACTGTGAACCTGGGAATCCCAGCTCCAAGACTACACTTGATTCTTTCATTTGGTCAAGTTACTTTTTATCCCAGTGTAATATAAATCAGTACGACAAAGCAGGTGCAGTATTATCCGTGCATTTATACATTCGAAAGCAAAATAAACTATGCAATTAAAGTCAAACTCAATTTCTGGTTTATCTACTTGTGGAACTTATTTTTGTATTATGGACTCGATTCTCTTTGCTTCCTGAGCTAAAGAATTCGATCATATCTTATTTTTCCACAAATTAACAAAAACGGCAGGTGATTACAACCACGAGATACCAAAAGCTAAATATGGGCCTTTTGCATTTCAGAACGTATGGGAGCTCACGCTCAGGGGTGTGATAACATTTAGTTTCATTCTATTTTTTTAAAGTTGTTGGCTAGATGAACAGTGCAAAGAAAATACTCTGTCAAAGAAAAGGCATAAAAAAGATAACAAGAAAAATGGTTCAACGTTTTAAATAGATAGCAGAATGTGTGCGCTATTGTCCACATTTCCCATCTCGGTACTCTCTTCTATTTAGAAATGCCTGTGAGGTCATCTTCGCCTGTACTGAGAATTTCCTGCATTAATTCCTGCTCCACATATCAAACATCTCCAGGTAAAGGACCAATCATTCCAAATAAAGGTTGTACCTTTTGCAATTGGGAAGCTTCCTTTTTTTGGTTTCCTTCCTTGAGTTTACATTTACTGAGTAATAAGAAAGAAAGATGCTTCCATTTTCTAAAGCACCTGTTTGTGCTAAAGTACTGACCCGTATACTGCAGCTTCACATTCTCTCAAGTCTTTTTAGCTTTTAATCCATCTAAGAGAAATGCACAAATATTAACAAAGCTGGGGCAGATGCTGCCATGCGGTAATAATCACTGATCACTGCCGCTTCATTAATAGTCACCTAAGTCATAGTATACTCTAGTGACATACAAAGCAAGAATAGGTTTGGTTTTGTTCCAGGAAATTTGAATTTTGATTTCATATAGATTAGATGGCTAAATTAAAATGCTTTGCTCCTAATCCCATGACATCTTTTGTCACATTAAATAATTAAAGGTGCAGTCCCCTCTACCTGTTTCATTCCCCACCCCCCCTCTTTTACATGGACTGGAAACAGGGGTGGCCAACTCCAGTTCTCAAGGGCCACCACCAGGTCAGGTTTTAAGGATATCCCTGCTTCAGCACAGGTATTGTATAATATATATAATACACTAGGCATTAACTTTTTTTGATGTTGAAAGTTGGTTTCAGCACATACAAAAGCGGCAGAAAATGAATCTACTGCACTTAGGGTTGCCAGGTGGCTTCTCCAAATATACCGGACACAATAGTGAAAGCTGCGACGAGCTTGAGACATGCACACACCTCACCTCTCTTTCTGCTCCATGTTGTTTTCTCCTCTCCTTGGCCCAACCCCCAGGCTCTTGACACCTCCTCCTGATTGGCTGCTGCTAGGTAACGAATGGAGGAAGCTGCCCATTCCCCTAACAACAGCCCTGCTGTCTCCATGCACAGGGAAATCCTACGGCGCCCCAAGCCAGTCAGATCACTATCCAGAGAGGTAATACCGAACACATGCATGTCCAGTATTACTTCTAATTTTTTACTAGACAGAGTATCCAAATACAGGACAGTACAGTTCGATACTGGACACCTGCCAACCCTAACTGCACTATATCACACTTAATGTCTTCTACACTCCAAAATCTTTAACACACATTCAATTATTTTACAGCGCTAGAAAGAGAGTGTGTGTGTGTGTGTGTGTGTGTGTGTATGTGTGTGTGTGTGCACAGCTTGCACATCGCCAGCCTACGCGTGATAGGAGAAGGAAGGAGATTGATGTATCACTGGCAGAAAAGACTGTTGCCAATGGGTACAGACACTGCTAGTGAGATGTATCAAGACCGTTATGGAGCAAAACTGGGCAAAAGAGAGAAATGTTCCTTTTGTGCCTCTGTGTCAACGTATCAAGGATCCAATTCTATCCCATGTATTCCAGTTTGTGATTTGGTAAGTGCTATTAAGAGGAGTTAACCGGTGCACTGTGCCCATACTGTAAAATCTATTATTCTAATATTGTGAGCTCCTAATGCGATTGGTCTCATGCTAGCTTATTGGGAAACGTGCGCATGTATGTAAATCAAGTTGTTGATACTGTATTTGCACATTGATGCCAAATAACAATGTATTCTTGTCTTCATCAAATATAAGGCAATTGCTGGTTGCGTTTCTTAAATTTGCTGTTTTATACGGTGAGCAGCAGTCCAAGCTGCCGTTTTTATTTTTGTTTATTTTCCCCCCTTTTAATATGTGCATCAATACAATCCACACAATGATAAGTATTTAGCTAAGTTGCCGATCGATCCATTCTCCTGTGATCGATCGGTAAAGATTTGGCTCGGGGGTTCACTACATTTCTGTCAGTGCCACAGAAGAGGACCAAAGGTGCAAAGTTATGTGGGGAAGATCATGGGACCAGGCAGACACTGGATAGAAATGGTTCACTGTTAGACAGAGGGCAGGGCTCAAAAAGGGGCGTGCCTGTTTCAGAAGAGGAAGGAGGTGTGACTTTCTAAATAGTTGCTATAGAAACAAAAAAGTCTTATTACATTATAATACACAAAAATGTAATTCAGAGTTATTTTTTTTTAAATGCTACAAGTATTTTTTCATAGTACAGAACTGATTTATTTAAAAAAACACACATTTAGGATATTGCTTGGTCTGCAGCTTTAAGCACAGAGGTTGAAGCCACCACTGACCTGGTAGACTTAAATGATGCAACAAAAAAGGAAAAACGGCATAGAGGCGCAGAACCTGCCATTATAAAATATTGCATCAACTACGGAATCACCTCCTTTAAATTCTTCTGTAACCAATACCTTACCTGATGCTTTGATGTCCATACAAACTTTCCGAGATGAAACTGCAACTGAGTGGGTGACGAATTATGTTATATGACAGTGATCCACAGTGAATTGCATGATAAATAAGGTATATTGCCAAATATGGTACACTAAATAAAATAAAAACTCATTAAAAAAAATTGCCTATAAGTAGTGTAACCAGACCAGCACCTTAATGCTTGGACGCAAAAGAGTTATAGTGGGATCAGTACAGGAAGGGTGTTTGCAGTTCATCGTGGACCATCTCTCATGTTCTCTACTGCAATATGACATGGGGGCTTATTCTATATATGCTGAAGCAGCTTCAATGGAAAATTTCATCTGAAAACGGCCCAGCTTTGGCTGATATAGAATAAGCCCCTTGATATACAGTATATCCCCTATGCTGCTAGTGGTACCTGCAACGCATTACATAGCAACAAACCCATAGCACTCGGGATAGTTTGTAGATAAGGTGGATTGGGAGTTGAATAAAGAAGCATAAAATAGGACACAGTATTATGGGCAATTGACCTGCTGATGGACGTAATGCTATTCTAGTGTGCTATCAATGATCTGTGTATTGAGGAGGACGCTTCCATTATGAGCCCGGTGATCTAGTTCATGATTTAATGTCCCAGAAAACCATGAATCTTGTAGTATTTGAATGTGTCTTTCGTGACAGGGAGTACTATTCATGGCATAATGCTGACTTTCTATAGCCCGTTAAATGCCCATGGGGCCTACAGTGCAACATGTTGCTGTCCCCTCTGGCAGAATAGGGGTGAACTGAGCATGTTTCCTTAAAGGTATGTGGCACAGAATAAAACACACTATAAGCTACTGTAGTGTTGTAATAATCAAGCATACTATCAGATCAAAACTAGAACTGCACAGAGTATGTATAATGTAAATATTTATTAATTTGACATTTTCTGCAGTGTCCTGGGACTTAAATGGAATACCCTTACTATTAACTTATTGTATGTTAATGTGTGTTTGTGATACATAAGGATTTTACCCAACATATATTCACTTGTGTGTGTGTGTGTGTGTGTGTGTGTATATATATATATATATATATATATATATATTGTTTATATATAGATTTAGCATTTTCTGTTTAGAATAGCTGCACACATCAGTGTACATATATACACATTCTGTGCAATATCATTAAAAAATATTTCATGTATCTACTTTAAAAAAAAATATCCTGGCTGCAAAAATGTAGTAATACTGATAGAGAAAAAAATGGGAGAGAGCAGAGAAGTGGCTTCACGTCATATTGAATAAGAACATTAGTTTGTGTAATGGTGAATAGAATGTGAGAAGAGATTAAGTGAATTGTTCGCAGGTTGTTCAGCTTTCACTTGGGGCTGTTTTTTACAGTGTGACTTGTGGGTGATTCCATTAGCTTACCAAAATGGTAATATAGCATAATAATATGAATCAGGGCCATCAACGAGGGGGGAGGGGGCCCTGGGACAACTGCCAAAGGAGCCTGTTTGGCTGGGTGGCCCCCTTTCTCCTTTGGGATCACCCTTGCATGCTCTGCATAAACCCCCTCACACTCAGCAGGTTTCCATTTCCTGCTCAACTTGTGCACTCGCCCCACTCATCACTCTTGGGTCCAGGTCAAGACTTGAGTCCTGGGTCCCGGGAAAGCTCTCAGCAGGCCTGATATGAATAATAAAGCAGGGAGGTTTGATGACCATTTTTTCATTAGGTTATTTCCAATATAGATTTGGCTGCTATAGGTTATAGTTTTGTAAATTATAGAGATGATTGCCATGTATTTTTATTTTCACTGACACTACACTTTATAACGTTTGCCTGCCATTACACAGCTTCTGCCAGGCACTTTGCAATGCTGGCTTATAATGACACCGACTGGCCGAAAGAAACACACATTTCTAGAACCTCCACATGCACCAATCCACAGGAAGCAGGTGCACCTCGAAGCTAAAGCAGAATTATTATTCATGACATGGCATGTTGTAAATATCAGTAATCATAGATCTGATATGGGGCTTATAATTATTACGTGTAACAAATATACACTTTCCATTTACAATTCAACGCTGCACAGAATTGGGAGAAAAAAATAAACAAAATTTTCTTTAAGAAAACGAGGGTTATGGGTTAAAACTGCAATCCACAACATCCAAATACTGTACATGTCCTAATATTACAGATTGTGATAAAGTAAGCAGTTTTGTGTGATCTCCTTTAACGAAATTGAGGCTTAACTTTGTCCTGTACAAACCTACAATAAGGGCTGTATTTGTAGGGAACTTTGAGAATCCCTCTTCTAGGGATCAAAAAAAATCCATATACACTGTTGTGATTATAAATGTATAAGTTATCATGTTGAAATGATAACTGGGAGTGGATATATACCTTATGTACCACATATCATATAAAGCTGAATTATTGCAATGTGCCTTTTTATTTTCCTTACAAAACACCAGTGCCTAAAACAGAACAAGGTGACGGACTGGAGCATCTTGATGTGTCACCATTCAGAACGTTTCTATGCTCAAATGTGGCACAGAAGAAGCAGCAATCCCCCATAATTGGGAACGGGGAGTGGGTCACCTGGAGCTGAAAATCTGTGAGACCCTCAAGGTTTACCATCCTGTACAGAACAGTGGTGGATAAAAAAAAAAGTAGGGGAAATGCTGCTTTAAAATGTGTTCTAAGAGGTTAAAGCCCCAAATAGTCAGATGACCATGCTATTTCATTTTAAAGTGCTGTCAAACATATAAGAAACAACTCTGTGATTCGTGGAACTTTTCTATGTCATAGAAAGCCCTACAACAACAAGTTCCCAAAACAGTCATTTTGGTTAAATGAAAATACTGCTTTTATGATGTTCTGATCTTCCCCTACTTGTGTCCCATGCAATTAATGGAGAGCTGTTACTTAAGGAGCCGTTACTTGAAGCATATACCGCATGATAATGGGCATTACATATATTGGGTCTCTAGCTGCCACTTTTCTCCCTTTCTGGTACAGTATATTAATGAAAACCACTATGCCTGAGCTGTTCTAAACAAAGTATAGCAAAGAATCTTGTATATGGATTGTAAAAAGCAACTTTGTTGCAGAAGATACAGATGCATTGATAGAATCAGTTTCATAGTCCAACATTTATCAGTTTATTGAAATACTGGATGTAGTTTCTAGAGTATTTCTAAGTGGGTAGTAATATCATGTAATAAGTGCTAACTTTTTTATTACTGTAGACTATTATAGGCAAAATTTTAGGAATAATATACTCCCGTTGGGCTGTGCTGGCTATTCTCGAACTTATAAGCATCACGAAATGCCTACGGCAACCTAACAAAGTAAAGTCAGAAGTCTGTTGTGAAACGTTATTGCAGGCAAGTCAGTGTAATTATGAAAACGACATGGTGGGTATCATTATCACTTGCTAACGCAGGTTGCACTTGCTAAGTCCGCCTGATGGATCTTGCCTCTTGATAATCACAGTTTGTTTTGTATTTCTCTTCTTTCCAGGCTAAGTTCAGTAATTCATAAGACCAATGTGGTTAGATTTCTGACCAGGACTTTTTAAAGGGATGTGTTTCCCAGACATATTATATTACAGCAGTGGGTTGCATGGTACAGCGCGTGCAGCAGGATATGGAGTGAGGTTTGTGAGTTACAGCTGTTTCATACGGAAAGGTACATGGCTATACATTTGACAATATTTTGAGTATGTGTGATCAAATGCACAGAGACTAAAATGGTATATTTAAAGGCATTTTAAACACATCCAATGTAAAAACACCCCCTATAATAAAAAAAACTCCAAACAGATTCTCCCATACTAAACTAGTGAAACAGTCTGTTAGTACTCCTGTGTGGAAGACTCCTTTTTGACAGTTAATTACCATTGTTTTTATTTTAATTTTTTACGTTTATGCTTCTAACACATAACTAGACACAAAACAAGTTACAGTATGGTGGGTAAAAAAGTGACAAAAAACCCTCAACTGTACAGTGTACAGAAAATAAAAATACCACTTGCGTGTACATTTGCATCTCAGACAGATCTGCAACCCTGCCTTTCCCCATTATCTCTTAGCATACAATGCTTCCACTGCAACCGGGGATCCTTGTCCATTTTAACATGGACCCCTATAAGCTTATGCCTGCCAAAGAGTGACACACTGGGAGTGCTCATTTGCATGTCATTACCCAGAATCCCTGACTGCAGTGGAAACATGGTATGCTAACAGATAATGGTCAAAGATAGGGTTGCAGACCTGCCTGAGACATGCGAATGTGCTCACAGGTATTATTTGTATTTGCTGCAACACATAACTAAAATGCATTGCATGCACTAATCTCTAATTATAATTGCTGTCTTTTGTAACCTTTACAAAGACTACTGTATATGGGCCATTGTACAGTGATGGCACCTCTAAAATCACAGGTGAGACATCTCCTGCCATGTGAGTGAGATTTCATTGCTTCCTTGCTGTACCTGCACTGTGGGTACCCAAAGGACTCCAGTTTCCACTGCTGTCAAGCTGATGCTATTTATAAGCAGTACACATTCACAGCTCAGTTAAAATATGGATTACATTAGTACAAAGCATTATACAAATGTAGCTCAATTGCTAATTTCCCCTTCAACAAGGTTATTCATAAATAAATGTGTTTAAACAATGTATCCCAGTTAAGTTATATGTGTGCTTCTATTCTGCTTTTGTGCATTCACATTAATTGTGTGTAGCACACTTCCACTTCAAACTTAGTTACAGTACCAATATAAACTCAACTGAGGGACAAGACATACCCCATAGTGAAAATTACATTTTATTTTCTGTTCCAGAGGTCAGGCACCTGTAACAAGCCCCAAACTTTATTTAATCCATTCCACATTTTTTGCCTCTCATCAGAAAATAGAAAGCTGCCTTTTTCATTAACTCCTTTGTGTTTATTCTATTGGTACTATATCTCAAACTACACAATCTGCTGGAGCCAATTTGCCAGGTACACTTGTATCGTTTCCTAGCACATCTCATCCTGCGCTGTGACAAAGCAATTCCTATGAGACATTAGCCTTCACCTGCTAAACCTGAAATCTCCTTGCGATGTGTATCTGCTCCCTTACCTTTCTCAGGGCTGAGGCATCTGATGGTAACCAGATCTTCCATACTGTATTTTAGCGTTAGCATTAAAAAGAAACACCACTTGGAAATGGTGAAGTTCAAAACAATACACAACACTGAGCTTCTCATAGCATCTCCAACACAAATCCCAGTGTCAAGCGGAAACTTCCTACAGATGCCTCATATAAACTGCATTGGCTGTTTCATTGCAGTGCTTGTTGACGGGTGAGAGCAAGTCCTAAAAGGGGTCTATGAATGATACTGGATCAGCCTTTCACTGATTTTTGAGCACCTGGCCCCTTAACTTAATTCCTTTATTAACTATTTAGATGCTGTAAGCTATCTTTTTTGTCTCCTGAGGAAACCCACATTCACCTTTTTTTCTTTTGTGTTTTTTTTTTATGGTGAAGTCAACAGGTAACAGCAAACAGAAAACAGGTAACTGGCTCTGAGAATACCACTGGGAATGGCTTCATTCAATAGGCAGCTGCCAACTATCTAGGTTATTACCAGAGGGATGTTGGATAATTTCAAACAAAGCCCGTTTAACACCTCCCATGCTACGGTTTCTATTTTCAAATGAACCCGGTATTTACATCTTTCCATATATTCCTGTTTATAAAAGCAAGCAATACAACTGTACTGTACATCTATAAACTGTGGGCTTGTATTTGCCTGCCTCACTGTTGGAGAGGCCTGCAATGCATTGCAACTCACTGATTACAAGCAAATGAGTCAAACAGATGGATATATGCTTATCTCTATAACCCTGGGTTACCTTCGCTGCTAATATCACATGTAGCTGTCATGTAACTACAATTCTACGAATTAAGGCAATATTGATGCAAAACTGGGGCGTTTTCATCCTGCACCTACTGTATGTATCAAAGTTCTTTGCTCCAATTTTGCCCCGTCTGCCACAGTTTGCAACTTGGGGGGTGTCAATACAGAAGTTGGAGTTATATGGTGCACAGATTATAATGAGAGGTATCACAGTCTGTGTCCTTGTGCTCCATTCTTTCCCCCTTTTATTTAAAAATATCTGAAGTGGCGTAAGTCTAAAATTCTGCATGAGATGTAAGAAACTGTTCGTACCTACAGTATGATGCAACTCTGCTCCAAATACACTTTTCTCTGCATTGAAACATAGACGCCAATGTTGTGACAGTCCTATAAGAACACTAATAAATCAATACATTGACATCATAGATGCATGCATTATTATTTCTATTTTGGCCATCAGTTTTTCGTTGCTTCTAAAATCTACCCAGCAGTTATTTATTTCCATGTAACGCATCAACCATTTTTGCTGTTAGCTTGTCTTAAGTTTATGAATGTGTCAAGTACACAAGGAGCGGGATTTCTCTGTGCTGGCAGCAAAGGGGATAAGATGTACCAAATTCTGGAGTGCAAAAGCAGCAATTATAAAAGTTTTGCAAGCAAAAGTTTACATTGTTACCAGGCATAACATTTACTTTACCTTATGAAAACCCTATTGGCTAGAACACATTCTGAGTGTTGAACATCTTATGCCACAGTGTGTGAATATGCTTGTACTGTTGGGAGCAGACTGGAGGCATCCCAGGAACAATGTAGAGAACCGCCCATTGGTATTCAGGTCAAGGACTGTCTGATATTTGCAGTCTGCTGTTATAGAGCAGGTATTTATTTTTCTTTACTCTGATCTACGGCAGGTACAGTCAAGTGCTGCTATTTGATGAAGTATCTTTGTTACAAATACATTAATTTTTAATTGTGCACATTGACCAATCTTTTGATTTGTGTTCTTAGCCTAAAATAGATAAGCGCCATTGTCATGAAGTTTGTCCACAACTAAAGTGCACTAACTAAAGATTTGCCGTTCGAGCTCTGTGGAGGCCTGAAATATATTGTTTTGTAATGAACAAGCAACAGAAGCAAACCCTTCACATCTGTTACCTATCTCAGTCTCTTTGTACTCACATATCTATTTCCATCTTGCATCATTTATTCTTATTAAAGCCACTGGGACAATCAGACATGCTCTCTCTTTTTTGTCCCATATGTTTGAACAGACAAGATCTACATCACATCTGACATGAGACTAAATAGTATAGAGAAGTATGTACTATTGTAGTCTGAACTGTAGTGGTACAGTATGGTATAAATACAGCCATGTGAATCAGAAGCCCTGATGCCATCACATCTCACCATGAACCAGATACCACAAAGTGATCATGAATTCTTCAATGCAATAATTCATTGAAACAACATACTCTGGTATCTCTTACTCTGTTATCTAAAGTACACTTGTAAACTTTAATGGTTGGCACCGCTATAAGGTTTGACAAACACTACATGTACATTGTAGGTCCTGTGATTAGCCCCGCATTTAAACAGGATCCAAGAAACCGCCGGAAGTTCTTGAAATAAAAGAGTAATATTTAATTTTCTATTAAAAAGTAGAAAAACAGGTACATAAAAAAATGATAATATGCAACAAACGTGACAAAAACCCTCCACCGACTTAAAGAACACTTTTGAGCACATTCAAATGTCTTAGGTCCCCAAGTGCATCCAGGCTTTGCTTTAAATGCTGCGTAAAACTGCAGGTATTAGATTAGAGGGATCCACGTTACAGTCATTACCCATAATCCCTGTCTGCAGTGAAAGCAATGTATGCTGTGTGAATGTGTAAAGCAGGTTTGGGACCTGTCTGATATGTGAAAATGTTCACATCGATCTTAAATCATTACTAGAAGCAGAAGGAGGGCTCCAGAGTTTTGCAATTTCTTTCAACCACACAACTCTATACAGTAGCTAGAAATCTGAACATTTTCATTATTTGAATCTCTAATAGAATAACAATGAATCACCAATCATATACAGCCTTTCATGCATATTATGATTATGATTATTATTACTAGTATACCAAGAATCAACATCTTAATTTGGGAAGATCCTAACCTTAAAAAAATATATATAAAAAGGTATATATGATGATTTGTTACTTTTTGAGTGTTTTTTTACTGTTACTTTCTGATCATACACTCTCCAATCACCAGCAGCATGTTAATAATCTGTTACTACGTTCATAGGCAACAAATATGCTCACAATGGCAACCATGTTAGTTAATGATCAGCTCCACTGGTTGTTAGAACATAGATTCTTGTTCCATACGAATGTTCTTGGACTTGCATGTTGTACTCGTTGACAGACGCATCAAATTCCAGTATGAAGCGAGGTAAAGTTTCCAAACGGTATGTGGGAAGTAAGCACGCAAATCCTGTTATTTGTTAACAGGATTTGAGGGCATGCCTCCTATACACCGCCTTGGAAAAGTCACATCAGGAGGATTCTTGCTTTACTGAATAAAATGCCGTGTCCAAGCGCAGCCGTGGAAATTGTTCTTCTTAGAACACGGCCTTTCGAGTAGATGGTATTTTCTGGATCTGGATTGTCCTCAGGCTCTTGCAATCTGTACATAGTTTGATTGTGTAATATATTTGAGATCTGAAACACTAACATGCAAGTACAGTACAACAAAAACAGAAAGGCCCAGTGCAACATACAAAGTGACACAACATATAGTACAATACATCAGTGGTAATCTGCTCGTGAGCAAATATTCAAGTCTTAGATTATGTTTTTTTTAAGACTTCCAAACAAATAAAGATATTAAGTGTTAGGTTTTCTTTTCAACAAACTTTAATTTGAGTCAATGGGGGAGCAGGTGGCTGTCAAAGAGAGTGTGGGTGGGGGGTCATTTGTCACGCGAGGAAGGGGAAAATGGAACCCTGCTCTTGAGGGAAGACACAGGTATTAAACACATTATTTGCCTCTGTATATAACATGTAGGAGCAATTTGCAAACATATTAACAAACAAGAGAAAGCCACAACCTTAACATTAACAACCATTTGGCTAACACAGGAAGCAACGTAAAGGTGGCTTAATAAAATGAAGGTAAAGAGAGCATACACCCATTGTTTTTTAATTAGCCCAGTTCTATTAAAACCAGGCTGTTATATTTATTATTTAAAAATATTATTGAGGATTCAATTTCCACCAAATCAGAACAATGTGCTTTTAATTAAAAAGGGAGTTGAATCACAACCAGGGAATTACAGACCTGTTAGCCTGACATCAATAGTGGAGAATAGTAATTAGTAAAAGTGAGCATGGATGTATAATGGATTGGCAAACTTTATTAGTTTCTTTGAGGATGTAAGTAGTTAATTAGACCAAGGCAATGCAGTTGATCTGGATTTGCAACGGCATTTGATATGGTGCCACAAAATGGGTCAGAGGACAAAATCAGTCTGGGTGGAAATAGTTTCATCTGGATTGAAAACAGATGGAAGGATAATGTCAGGTCTTGAGGGATTCAAACCTACAACCTCCCCTTCTCTATTGCTCCAGCTTGCAGCCTGTTCTGAGCTTGCTCCTGCCTGCCCATATCTGCTGTCCTGACCATGCTCTTGTCTGATGCCTCTTCTGACCTTGCTCTTGTCTGCCCTGAACTCCTTGTTTTGACCTTGCTCTTGCCTGTAGCCATCCCTGGCCTGTTATAACCTTGGTCCTGCCGGTAGCCTGCCCTAATATTGATCAGTTCTAACTCCAGCCTTCTCCTGCTTGATGGCAAGGCATTTGTCCGTCACATGTCCTGATCCAGGCCCCTTGCACAGCTTGTCTCTCCTGCTGCACTCTGTGCTTGACCTGGACCTTTCGACTCCAACAGGAAGCAGAGTTGTCATAAATGGACCCCTTTCAGATTGGGCTAATTGTTTAAGTGAATTGCCTCAAGGTTCAGTACCGGGGTCACTGCTTTTAATTTGACCTTGAAGTAGGCTTGAGCCCAGATCCATATAGCTCCATTGATTTAATGAGGGGTTAACTTAAGATAATGCATCGGTAAATGTTAATGAATATCTTCAAAGATCACTAATGCAGTGTTAAGTTCTGTTTTCAGCCATAACAAGTCCATGCTTTGGATGTAATGGATGTTAGTGCTAATAATAGGCAAAAGAGGGGTTCCCTCTAACAACGCCTTTCCACAGAGCTCAGTTCTAGTGAACAAAGTTATTTAGCAATGCGTTACATAGGTCATAACTTAAGGTGGCATTATCTCCCAACAGATAAGGAGAACCCTATTTTAGTAGAGTCCCAAGTGCTATTATATTAGTCCTTTAAATAGACTTTTCATATCTTATTAGCACATATCCCAGTGTGCTCCTTTTTAGCATACTGGCGCTTCTCTACGTGTTTGTTTGAAGGTGTGTTTTTCATGGTACAGTATATACAGTAGTCTATTGAAATAGGTCTCTCTCTCCCCCCTCCTCTCTTCCCTCCTCCCTCTCTTCTCTCCCCCCTTTCTCTCCCCCCTTTCTCTCCCCCACCCTCTCTCAACCCCTTCTTTCCCCCCCCTCTCTCTCCCCCCCTCTTTCCCCACTTTCTCTCCCCTCCTCTCTCTCCCCCCTCATCTCTCTCATGCCCCCCCACTCCCCTCTCTCTCTCAACCCCCCTCTCTCCCCCCTCTCTCTCACCCCCTCTTGCTCCCTCTCTCTCCACCTTCCTCTCTGTCTCCTCCCCTCTCCATCCCCCTCTTCTTCCTCCCCTTCCTCTCTCTCCCCCCTCCATCTCTCACTCCTCTCCCTCTCTCTCTCCCCCCTGTCCCCCTTTCTCTCCCTCCCCTGCCCCCCTTCCTCTCCCTCCCCTCTTCCCTTTCCTCCACTCCCTTCTGCCCTCTCCTCTCCCTCTGCCCATGGGAGAACCAGCTGGGTGAGATCATCCTTATCTAAGAAGTCAGTAGTGATGAAGTTTAAATAACAGTGGAAGCCACACAGTGATTTTCTTTCTTACACTAGGGTCCTATTGTTTGGCTTGAGCAATTCCTGGCACTGCAATGGATTGAAAAAGCAATTAGCAAAGCACTCTACAGGGCAGAACGAGATGATACTCAAGATAAGGAGGAAGTTACTAACTAAAAGTACTCCCCTGGTTGTTCCTCTCCAGCAGAGAAAGCCCAAGACACTGACTATTTTGCACAGATATATTATGAAAGGCAGCAATTGCTAAGAAAAATGGATTTCTGCTAAGTTCTTAGAAAATGATTTTAAGCCTTGGTGCAACTGGGGTACATTTGCATTTTCATCCTGAACACTTTTATCTCTTTCCGAATTTTCTGTTTTAGAGAGGTTCTGGTAGCAGCCCTTTCAACCGCATTAGGGCTTTGTGTCAGACTCATACAGGGACACCCTGAGTTCTAAACCCCGCCCTCTCATGTCATAACCCTGCCCCCAGCGGCACGGGCCCCTCCATCATGCCATAACTCCTCACCCTCGCATCATAACACCTGCCCCCTCACATCATTATCCTGCCCCCTTTGTATCAAAACTCCGCCCCGGGTGGACGCTGGATCCCCTGCTACAGAGGGGTGAAGGGGTCTAACGCTAATCTCATGCTCCTGTGAGGTTACCTTCTCATGGTCTGGAGTGGGAGACCCTTGACAGCTCTGTAGTAGTCATGTCAGTACAGATACAATTGTGCACAAAATGAATGAGTGCTACAACAGTACACGCAGGTGACACTGTTATTTAATTAAATTAACAGGATATATTTTAAAGTTAAACTTTCAAGATTAATGTCTTCTCCCACAGATCAAGGAGTATGGCAAATTTGTGTATATATATATATATATATATATATATATATATATATATATATATATATATATATTTATATATATTGGTATATCTACCAGGTGCGCAGAAATATAGGGGTTAATATCTAGTAGGTGCTGCCTGAATGCTGGTTTTAACACAAAAACCCAAATGGTATATGTGTTATTGCATTTGGCGCAAAAACAAGATAATACCCAATTATGGGATTTTATGGGGTAAGACTCTCAGTATCTATTTCCCTAATCTGTAAGCAGTCTAGGTGTTTGTATAATACGTATATTATAAATTGTACTTATAGTATGCCGCTATACTGCGGATAACACCACAATAGCTATCAGAGAGAGAAATTGTTCTCAATACAAAAAATGCAACATAGAGAAAATATAGATAATAAACAGAAAAATATATATACAGTATATGTAAGTTCCAGTTCATATACAGATAGTCTCTAATGGGTTGCTTGTCAGAGCTTCGTGGTATAGTAACCCAGAGTTCAAATAGTAGATAATCGTGATGATATGCAACTGGAAGATAAATAAACCATCAATTTGTTCTGTTCTTACTTGAGATACTTTGGGGAATTTTGGGGAATGGGAAATTATAGTTAGTAGTACTGTAACAGGGTGGATTCCCTGTCAGATAGTGAGACAAGGCAGACCTGTTTACAGAGCCTGACACAGCACTGAAGAGGTTAACTCCAAAGTGAGCTAGCTTTATTAATCTCCTCATCTGACTGGTTAGGTTGAGCTTATAGTGCAGGCTACATTGACGGCGACGCGACCTTTGATGTCACCCATCACCGTTGCAAAAGTTGTAATTCAGTGTTTGCGATGTCGCTGGCTGCAAGGGGCGGTGACGTCAGTCAGAGGCTATGTGATTGGCTTATTGCAGTCACATGGTGCGGCCGTCGCGGTAAATATCAAAATCTATTGACTTCAGCGATTTTGGTCACGCCCGCTATAGGCACACGCGACGGATTACATCTACTTACTTTGACGCTGTGCGCTGTCGCTGGCACTATAAGGGCAGCCTTAGGGGTATAAAAAACTACAGAAACTCACTGCAAAGGTCTCCCTGCTTCAGAAACACATCCTGGACATTATAGAGAGTAGGCTGCGTTTTAACTTTCTCTGGTAAGGCAAGCTACCACACTAGACTGCTGAAGAGAGAGCACCCAGCTCCTGGACTTCCCCTCTCCTATCCCAGCCAGGAGGAACCCGGTAAAACGTTCCCCAGACTAAGCTTGTGTTCTGGTTGGTAAAAGGCTTAGCCCTCCAACACACAGATAGGGACTACATTCTTGGTGTACTCAGTGCTCCCTATTGGAGCTGGGCCTAGCTTGTTTTGTTAACCAAATGTACGCTGATCACAAGCTGATGTTTGTTTTCAAAGTTGCAGCTAATAAAAGGCTATGTGATTTCCTCTGCACAAATCTGCTACAAGTACAGTAGCAATAAAATCTACCAATAAAATAGTATTATTAACTATTGACAGGCTGACTCCTTTTTCTTTAAACCACCAGTGATTCCTATTTAGCCATATTCGTTAGTGACTTCGGGAATAATTAGCACAAAGCATAGTGTCTGTGGTACATGTTATTTAATAGGACAAAACAGAAAATAAACAGGCATGCAAGAGTCGTTGAGCCGGGTTAACAACGTGTCTTTATTTATTTAAGAACAATTGGCAGAAAGTCTCTTGGGGCAAATGTCAATACAATGTTCAAAACATGGAAACATATATTTTTAATACACAGTTGTGTTTTGTCAACTTGCTTTTGATCATTTATTGTTTGCATTTAATATTTAATGTACTAACAGAAAGGAGCCGCACTAACATTGTACATATGCTAGGGTTTTACTAATAATTAAATATGAGTGAAAAGTAAAGAAAATGTATATTTGTAGTCCTTTAAAAGTTAGGAAACTCGCACTGTTACAGATTATTTTCAGATGCTAATTACAATAAACTCTCCAGTGCCAAGCCAATACTATGTCAAACCTTAATAGTTACATGTGTAGGCACAGCAAGTAGGATGCATTAAGGAAAACAGGTCAGAGGTCACATGGAATCTTCAGTCAGACACTACTAACCTTTAAAGGAGATCACCAAAGAGGACTAAGATAAACACATCAACATATAAATATATAGGACTCAAAATAATGAACCCTTCAACTATTTATAGGGTTCAAACAACATAAAATATACATCATCAGCAATCTGAATTAATGGTAGGCATGTTTGATTAAACAAACACGTGCATTAAAGAAAAATGTGATTTTGGCGGATCAAATTGCAGCCACATCCCAAGTCAAATACAACAGAAATACAACTCCACACCGCAATGTGTGCGGCTAGTTTTATTTATTTTGGGGTTGGGAGGAAGTTATTACTCAACTTAGAGGCTCCAGGTCAGCACAGATAAAAACTACAAATATGGCATCGTGGTCACCAAAAGAAAGCCGCGTCCTTATCTTCCGGTGACATTGCAGCTTTCTATTGGTGACCACGGCAGCCATATTTGTCGTCTTTTTGAGGGGAAAAAGTCACACACTGAGAGCTTCTATACGTCATTACCCAGAATCCCTGGCTGCAGTGGAAGCATTGTATGCTAAGAGATCATGGAGAAAGGCAGGTTTGTGGACCTGTCTGAGACCTGTGAATCTACCCCCATTTGCAGGAAAATACAAATGATTAAAAGTTCATTTTAACGGCAAATGGGGGTGGCTTGGTGCAGCGCAGCGGGACCCCTTCTATCTTTCGTGGTAAATAATTTTGGAGGGGATTGCTGGTTTAAAGCAATATCCAAATAATAGCACAAGTTTGATGACTTATTAAAGCTCAGAAGTTAATTGACAGAAAATGGATTATGTATATGATTTCCTGAGATCGCAGAAGGTGTAGATCCCATCATGTATCGCCAAGACCCGAAAAGAAAAATGGTTAATGGACCCGAACATCTGGTGTTTTCACAGCACTCCCCTGACCATTAAGTATTCCCCCACCTATACCTAATGATTGCTAGTGGCTTCCATATGAAAGTTGAGAGTAAAAATGGTTACTATAGCTATTCTTGACCTCCCCTGATTTATTCCTCCCCTACCTTTGTAATAGATGACTAATGTCAGCATGGTCTTGCACAGAAGTTGTGTTTCCATAATAACATAATCATGCAGCATTCTACTTTTATTGAATGTATACAGAAATAATACAAGGATCGTTTTATGTGCACAAATACTGAACAGTATGCAAGTGCAAAGTGGGGTCAATAGTAAGAAGTACTGTAGATACAAAATCACTGATGCTCAGTGGTAGTCTCATTTTGCAGCCCTGACAAGGTTTACAACTAGAAATGTGTGAAACTGGTAAAATCGAATTTCCGGAGCTTCCCATCAAAATCTGTTCCGCGGTGTAAAATCCGTCGACGGATTGTTCCAGTTTCAATCTGTGCGGATTATTCCAAAACCGCTATTGGATACAATCTGCACAAATTATTACAACTCCAATCCGCGGATTCTGCAATCCGTTGGAGGATTCTAAGTTCATGGATTTTTTTAAATCCTCCAGCGGATTGCGGAATCCATGGATATTACTCTTAAAATCCTCCATTGGCCTACAGAAATGTGTGGATTGCGCTCCTAGAATCCTCCAACGGTTTGCGCAATCCCCGGGTCAGATTGCCAGTCATAAAAAAAAAAATCCATGAAGACAAATAGCGCTTTTTGGGAGTGATTCGCGGAAATCTGCAGACCAAAGGAACCGCCCGATCCGTGCCCATCTCTATTTACAACCACACAATCAAGTGCAGTGTTTTTTCTATTTCTGAGCAGCACAAACCTATTGGTTCGTTCGTTCACTGTATCTCCCTGTCACTGGCATCATCCCTTTCACTGACAATTAAATACTACATTTAAAGGCCCTAGGGTCCCAGTGCTGGCAACGTTTACAGCACTTTGTACAACAGCGGTTTTATGTAAGAATACTTTTTAATGTTTTTAGGGAGAATCATAGTTCCAACCCAGTAGTGGGCAAAACAATCTAATTAAAGGGCCACAAGTGGGGCCCCTGAGACCTCAAAATGGTCACATATTGCCCCGGTGCACAGGGAAAAGGGACGTTGCGGCCGCAGGTAGGAGATTGTCCCATTTCCCTCCAGTCAACTGCTTAATGCAGGTGCGCTGATCAGCCCAGTCCTGCTCCTCTTCTCACACTGGGAACCAGTAAATAGCACAGAGCAGGGCAGTATGTAGCATTGCACTGTCACCACACAGTTGAGAGAACAAAGTAGCTAAAATTTGCAGAAACATAATCCCTGCTCTCTTTGCACTGTGCGGAGAGGGAGAGATGGCCGCTGGGACAAGCAGCAATTGAGGCCGTCAGTTGCCCACCAATGTTCTAATCAATGTAACTTTGGTAACAGTGACCTAAGCTCAGTTACAGTAGAAATCAGCCAATTAAAAGTGCATGCAGTGTGCATGATATATTCTGTGATATTAGCTTGTGTGCTTTCACCTATTTGCAGCTACATTTAATAGATAGGAGCATACCTTGAAATAAGAGTGAAAACATTTACCCCTTTGCTGCCAGAAAAGTCTGTGATGCTGTTAAATGAAAAAGCAATAACAGGAGAGCAGTAAACAAAATCTCATTATTGGCTACACTAGGATGATTACACTGGGCTGATCTATAACCACAGACAGGTTAAGGCATTGACATCTTCAGTTGAGAGGTCAGGGCTGTATTTTATCTATTCCAAGGACATAATACCATTCTCAGTTGAGAATTACACATCCTCATATTAACTTTTGCTTAGCACCTAAGTCAGCCTGGCTAACCTCTGTGGCCTACAGTATATGGCTATTATCATGGAGCTCATTCTGTAGCACATGCTCTCCTCGCTTTTTAAATGATCTTTCAGCAAAGCTTTTGCTTATGCACCTTTAGGTAGAATATTTATACAGTATTTATTTATTTTTCCTCAAATGCATCTCTCCTTTGGAACCCAGTTTAAAAAGCCCATGGCTTTGCCAGCCACATCCAATTGACTGACTACATTGTCACTTGACAAGAAAATTACAGGTCTGCTCCGAAGAGACACAAGAATCCAAATGGAGCACTAACTGAATCAGCTACTTGTTTAAGGTAATAATAGGCTTTATTCAATTCAGAAGGAAGAAATCAATTTACATTCGGACCGGGGGAATGAAGCAACCCTTGGTTAGGAGAATAATAAGTGTGTTATGAATTCCAGGCATTCATGAATACGTCAGCAGCTTTGACTTTGGAGCAGTATCAGTATTAGGCATGAAACTCTTCAGCTTATTTGATGATCATTGATTGCATGTTCACAGAGCAAAGAAGGATTCAACATGCAATTTAATTGCAACCGTTCTAACTTTTTCACATGATTTTGACATGAATATGAGCAGCCATCTACGTATCCAAAGTATGATGAAAATTTCTAAACTCTAGCTGAATCTGTCAGAAATACGACATTTTAATGGGATGCATCTGTTAATGGTTCTTTTATCCTTTCTCTTTTTTATCAAATTGACACAGTCAGAGGTGGAATTAACCTCCTGGCGGAAAAGTGACAAGATCAACGCTACATGAAAGAAACACATTTCAATTTGCTAACTGATGCAAAATAATATTTGCATTGTGTTAGGCTACACTTATAGTGCTGGCGACGGAGAGGCGACGGTCGCTGGAAAATGAAATAGAGATGGCTTCCAGTGATCGCGACCAATCCGTTGCGCCGTCGCGTCTACTATAAGCGCATGCGACGGCGGCAATGCATTTGTTTTGCCGCGATGTCGCTGTCGCCGGCACTATAAGTGCAGCCTTATGCAAACTGCATCGTCTTGATAAATATCCCTTAACAGAACCCTCATTATTCAAAAATACTACAAGTTTGCACAAGTTTGTGAATCTGGCGAAATTGGAAATTTTCTTACTGTGAAAAAACGGTTAACATAAATTAGCTGGGTTAGGTGATTAACATGACCTAGCTAATACTGTAAATGGTTGTGTAACTCTGACCTAAAATTTCCCATTTCGGCAACATTACACCATTTCGCCAAATTTTCATTGAATTGTGGTAAATAGCAAAATATACCCCATTTCACAGCAATTATAACCTTTGCAAAAAATGTACAAAAATAGGACAAATATCTCAAATGTGCAAACAAATGAGAAAACTACAATTGCCAACATTTGCACTTCTCTACAACTACAATATTTATATTTATGTCGCACTATTAAAGTAGTTTTAAAGTACAGAGCACTGTACAATGTTTACTGATACATGAACAATTAACCCTGCTTGCAATCCATTAAGACATCTTGAAGCATGGTAATCAGGAGATAGGGCTGGGACCCGCTGCGCCCGGCGGCGCGGACAGCCGCACGAGTGTTCCCCACCAGCAGGGGAATCCTCCCGAGCCGGTCCCAGTCCCCCCTCGCTGACGGCTCACTACGCACTGTGACGCGTCAGCCGCCAGAGGATTCAAGAAAATTGTGATCCCGAGCGGTGACGCGTCACGTGATGCGCTAATGAGCCAATCAGCGGCGGGGGCGGGAGCGGGAGCTGTCATCAGGCAGCTTCCTACTCAAGGTAGAATGTGTGTGTGTGTTTTGTGGCAGAAGGGGGAGGGAGCTGCTTACCTTACAGCAGCCCGCAGCAGCTCCCTCCTGCAGCCCAAGCCCGTGGAGGGAGGGGGGGGGGAGTAGCGGGTCCCTCCGCGCATGCCACGCCCCTCCCGCTCCAGCTCCCTACAGACCGCATATCGCATTTGACAAAGTGCAGTAGATGCACGAAACGCGTCAGAGTTCCTTCTCTAGATGATTTTTTCTTTTTAAATGATGTCTTTGCTGTTCAGTGTTGTTCGTGAAATTTTTGTATTGGAAAATCGCCATCCAGCTTCCGTTTTACTTCCTGCTTCCGGAACGCATGAGGCACTTGCTGGCACGCTGTGCACCGCCATCTTTCCCCCTATCCAGGGTGATTTTCTACTGTAAAACAGTCTCCATTTGCATAACTCTACACACATCTCTTTGGCCGTGCCTATAGTGCCGTCATTGGCGACGGCGACACGGCGGGTGAAGTCACCCGTCGCCGTCGGCGAAAGTTATGTTTCGCCGGGCGGCCGGGTCGCGGGATTCTGGCAATTTGATTTGTTCAAGGGCCGTCACGTTACGCGACTGCCCTTGAAAAATCTAATTTTGCCGGCTTCAGGTTTTCGCAACGGCGACGTCGCTTCGTCGCTTGTCGCCGTCGCGTGCACTATAAGCGCATGCGGCGGCAGCAATGTATTTGTTTTCGGGCGACGTCGCGTCGCCGGCACTATAAGCGCAGCCTTACAGGAGGGAACATTAGAAAATGGTCCTATTAATAGAAAATGTTGCATAAAACAATACTCTGGGCAAAGACAGAAGGGCACATTTTGTATAACTATTTTGAGGGTGATAAAACCCTTTTCTGTCAAGCTCAGCCCACGGAACAAATGTTTTTATTTGTAATGTATAAATACATATTGAAATGTACCAAAATACTGCAAAAAAGAAAAAGAAAACTTTAACAAGAAAAGTACACTCTGCACCATACAATTAAGACTGGAGTCCCTACAGTCCTGAGACTACCTTCTCTGAACACCTTTGACCAATTTGGACATGTAGCTAATACTTCGGAGTTGGCCTACTATATGTAAACATATTAGCTATCAAGTTTCTGCAGGCTTTACTATCATGTTAGATGTAATAAGGTTATGAATCCATAAGGTTACATAATGGCTATGGGTCATTGGGAAATTGCTGATTTACCGCTTTTCAAATCCCTGCTGGGGTTTATAACCTATTCATCTCATTCATCTCTTTTGTGATGGGAGATTTACCATTCTTGCCATCCCGATGATGGAATGGGTTGAGGAAACAGCAAACCAAATCTACCTAATTTAGTTTTTAGGGCAAGTTTCTCATTTTTTTTTCTTTAGTTCCGATGACTTTCCGGTCCCCAAAATATTTAGCGGTGTAGTAACATTTAACATTTAAACGGCCATCCAATATGAGGACGCAACATCATATTAATAGTTTGCGAGATCTGGCAGCCATATTGAACTCCCAAAAGGGGAGGAATACACCATTATGTACCCCAGTATTTCAGGAATCTTGGGGTCCCCTGAGCGGACAATAATGTAGTTCAGCCCTGCAGGACCCGTGGTCCCAATGCTTCAAAACCAATGGATGTTAAAAATGAATCTGGTTTAAGATAAAGGTGCGGCAATGGTAAAAGTTTTAATGGAGAACATCAACGGAAACAAATAATCTTTCAGACAAAATAAAAGTTAGGAAGAGAATAATATCAGCAAATAAAAGAGATAGTCGTTTTCATGAACATATTTTGCAATGCTTATTTCTATTCTCTCTTCATGAAATGGAAAAGCAAGATAATGTAATTATATGTAAAACACGGACAAATACACCATTGTGAAAAATAAATGTAATCAGTTCTTTGCTGCAGAGGGCCGGGAAATTGATGAGGGATGAAGGGAAAAAGTTATAACACAGCACATAACATGCTGGAAGTGAAATAATATTGCAGCACATTAGATAAATCCCAAAGCGATCAGATGTTAATTATGAAAGGTGCAAACTGGGTGATTCACCTAAACAGAAATACATATTATATGGGTAGGATGTACCACTATGCCAATCAATGAGGTGGGTGGGTGGGTGTAGTGGTCCCGGGATGGTGGGTTAGCCATCCCAGGTGGGTAGTGGTTTAATTACTATAGCGGTATTAATCGCTAAGGTGATTATGGGGTTAGGGGATTGTATTATTTCATGTACTGTTGCTGGCATCAGAGGACATGGACCTGCAGAATGCTGATGAGGACGCTCTTCATGAAGGCATGGGTATGTAGAAAGGTTTATTTACTTTATTTATGCTGGCTGACTAATGTTTTATTTAATAATGGCAAATAAGGTATTATCCATATCTGGATATTAGTTATTTTGCCGATTACAGTACTTTTGGAAGGTGACTACCACACATTATATAAGTTATGGTGGGTAAAAAAGTGATTAAACCCCTCAAAATGGACATGAAGTAGAACGTGACACTGTGCTCATTTGCATGTAATTTCCCAGAATCCCTGGCTGCAGTGGAAGCAATGTATGCTAAAAGATAATGGGGAAAAGTAGGGTTGCAGACCAGTCTGAGACAGGTGAATGTGCCCACACACGGTACTTTTATTTGCTGAACACTGGAAGGTGACTGTAATTGACACTGGCGACACACTTTATTCGAGCTCGGCTAGTGCCACGAATTCGGGTATACTCGGGTGTATTGAGGTTTGTGACTGTTTTCTGCCCGAGTGCATTGCGTTATTTTCCAGGCAGGGATTGAAGCATTTTATTCCCGCTGGCTGCAATACTGCACAGTATATATATATATACTGCATTACAATTCATGAATTTATGCCATCTGGTAGACACGCGAAGCATTGCAGCCTATTAAATCCTAATCATTATCATTTAACAGATCAGCCGCCCGTCAGCCAGGCATGAACCATGGCTGGGAAGGCAAACGCAACGGGGCTTGTCAGAGGTGAGGAGCGGCGCATTCCAGGTATCTGCCAGGTACATACTGGGTATTTGCTCGAATAAAGTGTGTCGCAGCAGTGAGAATCACTGTAGTAAGAAATGAACCAAAACTTGAGTAACCCCAGTTAAAAACTATAAACACTCCCCATATTAAATGACCAAAACCATAGTGTGTGTAAGTGCTCTTTCAAAGGGAATGTTGAGGGGGTTAAAATTGCATAAAAAAGATATCACACAACACACCTGACCTGACCTTTCCTAGATATTACATTCCCTTACCTATAGTACTCTATATTAGGTTGTCTGTGGGCCACTTCAATTCAGGGTGGAAGAAAATGAAATGTTAGGTGGCCACCTGGGGTCGTGTGCATAGGGTAGCTGTCGGTATTTCATTTTCCCATGAGCTCTTCAATCAATTGGTGAAGCGGAGAATAGATTTTTCTGCTTTTTATGGTGTCCCGTTGCATGGCGTCTGTCGGTCTCCATGAGCTGATAGAGAAGATCTCAACTGCTAAATATACAGGGATTGCATTACACATGTTAACCATAATGTAAATGTACATACATACATTTTAAATAGATAACGCAGATCCAATTATAATAGGCACTCTTATTAGCAGTGCTGCAAATGTGGGTGGCTGTTCCTATTATACTATAATTCAACCTTCTGACAAGAATATGTTCATTAAACATGGATTTTATTTTAAGTCTTTAAGTGGGTGAGGTGAGAGATATGTGTCACTAATTTGTTTAATAGAATATATTTAGAGTTAATGTCGCTGGATTAGGATATTTGTGTCACTGATTTCTCTTTGTACTGGGGGTATTTGGTGGATATACAGTATACCCTTCTTTATGTTTATAACACGTGTTTTTCTTATTAATTTTAACAGTGATGAAATTATAAATAAAGGGGTTAAAGCAGCAGTACAGGTTTATTGTCTTATTTTTTTACAGGATTGAAGCATAGGGTCTCCAAGGACGAACTGTGTTCATTTCAGCTCTGGGGACACCCTGCTTCCGGAGATACTTACCCCTGTAGGGGGTGCTGATACCTCTGTGGAGTTTAAATGTCCCGGTCCCGGGGGCCAATAGGAAGCCGCACCGGATGACATCAGCGCTTCCTATTGGCCGGCGTGATGCAGGACATTTAAATGCCGGCGTTTCGTTGGGCGCACAGTTCCCTGGCTGCAAAGATACCGGCACCCCTACGGATGTAAGTATCTCTGGAATCGGGGGGTCTCCGGAGCTGAAATTAACACAGTTCAGCTCCGGAGACCACCTGCTTCAATCAAAGAAAACAAAAACAATAAATGAAACCTGTATTGCTGATTTAAAATATATGGGTTGGTAAGCAGCACTATCACAATATGTGGCAATTCCATAACCAGAAGATGGATTTGAAGACCTGGCTGTATTACCAATGATATGCACAGTAAATATACCACTGGTAGTTGGCCTCTATTACAGTATGTACCTGGGATTTAATGGTTAAACTTGGATTAATGTGGAGGAGATAGAAAAGCACAAACTATATGACCTAAAGTGATTTTCCTTATTTGTCCACTTATCTCTAATAGTAGTTGGCATTGTAGTACAAAAGAAGTTATCAAGTATCAGCTGTTTGAGTAACACGCCAGCTGTTTCAGAGCCCGCAATATATTGCTTTGCAATATGTTACAGGCACCACGTGCAGTGAAAGGTTCAATAAAGTAAAATACTCCTAAATAAGGTTTAAAGCTCGCCCTGCCCCACTTTCCAATTAGCAGTTTTTATCATGTTCCTGTGTATCACAGACCCAGTATGGTTTTTCTCCCTCCAGCAAAACAAAAGAGGTACATGAGAATTTTACCAGGTAGAGTTAGGACCTGCAACTTGGTTATGCTTTGATGTTGGCGGCAGGCTTATAACGCTTTGGCCAAAGGGTTTAACTAAATGACCCTTACTCATGAACATGTTAGCACTGAAGTATTGTACTATATGTTGTGTCACTTTGTATTTGTGCTGAGCCTTTCTGTTTTTGTTTGTTCTCCTAAATCAGTACACCAAGTTATTCTCATAACGTACAACAGGCTGAAAAACGTTATATTTTCTATAGAAGTACATTAAAACATTTTAAAGAAGTTATCCTGTATCAGTCTTTAAAAAAACAACATCATGTAATTGAACAAGAATCTTAAAAGATCATGCATTGCCTAACAGTAAGTCAATATAGCAATATTCTGGAAAGGTGCTGTCTATTTGATGGATGTTGGTGAAATCCTTAGCCAGTTAAAGGCAAGTCATCTCATACTGTTTGTTATCATTGGTCCAGAATGCTGAGCAATGTTCCTGGGTGATCTGCATGGCTTTCTTAGTTATTCTTCCAGATACTAAAAGATTGAATTATTTTTAAAAAGCAACATTCTGAAGCCTTTAACCATCCATTGCTTGAAACAAAACTGCAATGTAAACCCAGCAGAGATTACACCAATTATTTTGTTTTCTAGTTAGTAGTTATTAAAGAAACTGTTCTGTTCACCATGTAAAGTAACACTCTTGGAGCAATTCAAGAGCCTAAAGTCTCTAAAGACATTATATGACTCTGAATATCTTGCAAAGGCCACTTGGTCATATCAGTTTCCATCTTGAGACCTCATGTCCAATTTTTGGAAATAATAATTTTCCCAATGGATGGACAAGATAGCTGACAGAGACTGCTCTTACAAATAGGTCAGTGATGAACTATTGGAATTGTTGAGCCATGTACATGTCATTAGGCTCTCAATTATTGTCATATAAATAAGTAATAAAAATCAGCCCTGCACAGTTGTATAGAAATTTCTTTGGGAAACCAAGCTTAGCGAAAAATATATTTAGCTTTAATTAGTTTATCTTCATATAACAGGATAAAAAAACCTCCAATGAGAAACTCCTGGAGAGAGCGCCATCAGGTGCGAAACGCGTAGGTTTTTTGTTCTCTTACATGAAGATGATTTAAATAAAGCTAAATATCTTTTTTTCTTTCATATTTTTCACTAATCGTGTAGTCCTTTTTATACAGCTATGCAGAGCTGATTTTTATTACTTTTTTTATAGGATGTTACCAGACTTCCATTTGCACGCTATACAGAGTCAATAACTTGGCTTAATGTCATGAGGACGTGAACGAGGTGTGCAGATAGTTCCGGGGTCGTCAAGGTAATTGGGGTTTACTTTCTATTACAAACATGTCCCGGGTAAATGCCAAACATATTGTCCTGCTTCCTATGATCACTGCAACAAACAATATTAATATTTACAAGTCCTCATTGATTGTCTAAAGAAAGGGATATCAAGACCTCTAGCACCAAGTTTTTGCCATGCTGTGATCTCAATTATTATTATCAATAGTTTTGATTTTCAAATACCGCACAGACAGCGTATACTGCATTACTGCATTATTAAAGGCATAGCACAATCACTGCGGAAGATAAGGGAACATATTTCTACCCTCTACATCAAAGCTTTAAAGATCACTGCAGTTGCTGTGTATTTTAACATCCGTTTGTACCTGAGGCAGAATAATTCTAAAAGAAAGTGTACAGCACCTGCCACAAGGATCTTAAAAAGCAGTGATATGGGGTCCCTGTGTTTTACAGTAATAGTAGAGCTTGGTTGATATGTCTCCAGATATTTCCTGGTTATATTGAGTCTTAAATAGATTATTAGAATATGTAATAATAATAATAATAATAATAATAATAACAATCACTTTATTTTTCATTTACTTCAATTATCTCACAACTTAATCCACATTCCTTTACACAGTAGATTATTATATTTTAAGACGCACTATATATCAAAGTGTTCCTTCTAGATAACAGCTGCAATAGCATGTGAGGAAACAATATTACATCACTTACATTGATCTTTGCCATGTAGAGGTGTGGTGACCAACTTCCTCTCCTACTAATTTACAGGCTAAAGTGAATGAACAGACATGGACACTGTTGGAGGGAGGAACTTGTAACAAGGGGTTTGGTGCACAGTAATAATACTCTGCAGTTCAGTGTAACGTGCACTGCAGCTTTTTACATTTGATTTGTCACTTTACCAGAGACGAAAGGAAATAATGCAATTTGTTTTAAATCCCAAAGAGCTAGTCATGAACCAAAAGCTCTTCACATTTCTCGGTTATAACCTCACGAAAAACAATACTGATACATTTACAGTAACAGCATTTGTGAAGGTAGTGAGTACTTTACAGTATCTGAGCTTGTTCATAATTCATGTTCTGTTATTAGAAATCACTGGCTGCAGATCTCTACAATGCTTTTCAGAATTCATTTTTATGAATATAACCACTTTGCTCCCACTTCACTCACCATGAGCTTCACCCTCTTTGCCTTTCTGTCTTTACACTATGTGATATTTTTGGGAATCTTTGCATCTGCTGCTGTGTCAAAATTATCATATTCTCGTGTTAATATAATAATAATAGTAATAATAATAGTAATAATAACAACAATACACATGACATATTCCTAGTGTACAAAACACTTCAGCATTTTTCATTCCCTGCCCAGTAGAGTTTAAAATTACAATCTTGGTGAATGGGGCACTGGGAGATGCAGTTACAACCCAAAGAGTACATAAGTAATAAATGATCATAATCACTGCAATAGTGACATGTAAATTACAGGATAAAATTATAAATACATAAAAATATACAAAGGGAACATGATGAAATCAGCTTGTCTGATGAAACGCGTAGGGCTAGGTGTGCTGTGGATATCCTAGAGTCGTTCCGTGACCTGCTTGTCACCCCTACACTAAGTGTGTGATGTCAGCCGCCGTTCCGCCACATCCGGCATCCCCGGTGGGAACTAAAGTCATGTGGTGGTGTGTTCCCGGGGAAGTAGTTCGTGGAGAGCCTGATGTCGTGAGTCCCTGCTGGACGGTTACTCACGAGGGCTAGATCAGATCCGGTGGAGCTGCAGAGTAGTGGAGCAGAGGAGCGGATGTTTGCTGTTATTTGGAGCATGAGTATTATCTCATAAACTGCATTTTTATCTTCTATGTTTGTGAGTTCGATTTATGATCTTTTTTGGGAAATTAAATTATTTTTGCACAGTAATGCACTAGGATTGGGGGCTTTTTTCTTTTCTTTTATATATATATAGTTACATAGTTACATTGTTACATAGTAGATGAGGTTGAAAAAAGACGTACGTCCATCAAGTTCAACCTATGCTAACTTTAGACAACAGATACTTTATTCTATATCTATACTTATTTATTGATCCAGAGGAAGGCAAACACAAAAACCCCATTAAGGGGAAAAATTAATTCCTTCCTGACTCCAAGAATTGGCAGTCGGATTAATCCCTGGATCAACATCCTTCCCATGTATACTTATTAGGTATATCCCTGTATACCTTTCCCATCTAAAAAGATGTCCAACCTTTTTTTGAACAAATCTATTGTATCTGCCATCACAGTCTCCATGGGTAATGCATTCCACATTTGAACTGCCCTTACTGTAAAGAACCCTTTCCTTTGTTGCTGGTGAAATTTCCTTTCCTCCAACCTTAAGGGATGGCCCGAGTCCTTTGTACTGCCCGTGGGATGAAAAGTTCTTTTGAAAGCTCCTTATATTGTCCCTGAATATATTTGTATATAGTTATCAAATCCCCTCTTAGACGCCTCTTTTCTAATGTAAATAAATCTAATTTAGCTAGCCTCTCCTCATAAGTTAGAATGTCCATCCCCTTTATTAATTTGGTGGCTCTTCTATGCACTCTCTCTAGTTCCATAATGTCTTTTCTTAGGATTGGTGCCCAAAATTGTACTCCATATTCAAGGTGTGGTCTTACTAATGCTTTGTAAAGGGGCATAATTATGTTTACTTCCCTTCCATCCATTGCCTGTTTGATGCAAGATAAGATCTTGTTTGCCTTTGCAGCTACTGCATGACATTGGGCACTATTGCTAAGCACTCTTAAATCCTTCTCCATCAAGGATTCCCCCAATATATCTCCATTTAATTTGTGAGTCGCTCTTTTATTCTTGCATCCCAAATGCATAACCTTACATTTATCTGTATTAAACCTCATTTGCCATTTACCTGCCCACGTTTCCAGTCTCTCCAAGTCCTTCTGAAGAGAAATTACATCCTGCTCTGATTCTATTACCTTACACAATTTAGTATCATCAGCAAAGATGGAGACTTTGCTCTCGATCCCAACCTCAAGGTCATAAATAAACAAGTTAAAAAGCAGGGGTCCCAGTACCGATCCTTGAGGTACTCAACTCACGACTTTAGCCCAATCTGAAAAAGTTCCATTTACTGTATGACAACCCTCTGTTGTCTGCCCTTTAACCCGTTTTCAATCCAGGTGCATATATTATTACTGAGTCCAATTTTCTTTATTTTGTACACCAACCTCTTGTGTGAAACCGTATCAAAAGCCTTTGCAAAATCTAAGTAGACCACATCAACTGCATTACCCTGGTCTAAATTCCTACTTACCTCCTCAAAGAAACAAATAAGGTTAGTTTGGCAAGATCTATCCTTCATAAATCCATGCTGACTATTACTAATAATTTTGTTTTCCATTAGGTATTCCTAAATAATATCCCGTATTAAACCTTCAAGTAGTTTCCCTACTATTGAAGTCAGGCTTACAGGTCTGTAATTCCCCGGGTGTGATCTAGCTCCCTTTTTAAATATAGGCACCACATCTGCTTTACGCCAATCTTGTGGTACTGAGCCTGTGGAAATGGAGTCCTTGAATATTAAATATAATGGTTTTGCTATTACTGAGCTTAACTCCTTGAGAACTCTTGGATGTATGCCATCGGGGCCAGGTGCCTTATTTACTTAAATTTTTTCATGTCGCTTATGAACTTCTTCCTCAGTTAACCAATTGGTCATTAATATGGAGGTTGTGGCTTCCTCCTGTGGCGCTACTATTGAACTTGATTCTTCCCTGGTAAACACAGAGGCAAAGAATTTGTTTAATACCTCTGCTTTTTCCTTATCTCCAATAATCTGCCTACCCATCTCACACTGAAAGGGTCCTATATTTTCTTTTCTCGTTTTTTTGTTATTAAGGTACTTAAAGAACTTTTTAGGGTTGATCTTACTTTCTATTGCAATCCTTTTTTCATTATCCATTTTTGCTAATTTAATTGCCCTTTTGCAATTTTTGTTGTATTCCTTATAATTCTGATAAGATGTCTCTGTCCCTTCTGACTTAAAGAATCTAAACGCCTTCCTCTTCTTGTCTATTTCCTCCCCTACCTGTTTATTTAGCCACATTGGTTTTGACTAAATTTCTTTTATACTTATTACCCAAGGGTATACACTGATAAGTGTGCTTTTCTAACAATGTTTTAAAGACTGCCCATTTATCTTCTACATTTTTCCCTGCAAAAACATCATCCCATTCTATTACTACTAGATTAGACCTCAGTTTATTAAAATCTGCCTTTCTAAAGTTTAAAGTCTTTGTTGAACCCAAGTAATCTGTTTTTTGATCATTTATTTCAAATGAGACCATGTTATGATCACTGTTACCCAAATGTTCCAGGACTTGAATATTTGTTATTACTTCTACATTGTTTGATATGACCAAATCCAGAACTGCCCCTCTCCTGGTTGTTTCCTCAATAATTTGGGTCATATAATTATCTTCAAGCACCCCCAAAAACCTGTTCCCTTTTGTTGTAACGCTAATCTCATTGCCCCAGTCGATGTCTGGATAATTAAAATCCCCCATTATGCAAACATGACCCAGTTTTGATGCCTTCACCATTTGCAAATGTATTTTAGCTTCCTCAATCTCACAGATATTTGGTGGTTTATAGCATATTCCCACAAACATTTTCTTTATACTTTTACCTCCACTGCTAATTTCTATCCACAAGGTCTCTACATTTTCATCATTCCCTTCATAGACATCATCCCTTATAATAGGTTTTAGATCTGGTTTAACATATAGACATATTCCACCTCCCCTTCTATTTGTTCGATCCTTCCGAAAAATAGAATACCCCTTTAAATTAACTGTCCAGTCATGAGTTTCATCCCACCATGTTTCAGTAATGCCTATGATATCATACTGCTCCCTTGTAGCTATTAATTCAAGCTCCCCCATTTTATCTGTCAGGCTTCTTGCATTAGCAAGCATGCATTTAAGTTTTTTTTCAGCCTGTACTATTATCTTATCTGCTCCCACTTGGTTTAGTCTTTAGAAGTTTTCTAGTATTATCTCTATTTACTATGGGTATCTAACTGCTTGTCAAACTTGCACTTGCCCCCATTCAACCTCCCTACTACCTTGTATCCTCATCTATTCCATTTAGTTCATTATCTGTTTCATTCCCCTCCCCCCTCCATCCTAGTTTAAAATCTCCTCCAACCTTTTTAGCATTCTCCCCCCTAGCACGGAAGATCCCTCTTCATTGAGGTGCAATCCGTCCCTAGAATATAGATGGCACCTCTCAGAAAAGGAGTCCCAGTGCTCTAAAAACCCAAACCCCTCCTTCCTACACCACTTTCTTAGCCATGCATTAACCTCCCTGATCTCTGACTGTCTCCCTGCGGTAGCACATGGCACTGGTAGTATTTCAGAAAATACTACCTTGGAGGTCCTTGCCTTAAGCTTTTGGCCTAGATCCCTGTAATCATTTTTTAGGACCCTCCATCTTTCTCTAACTTTGTCATTGGTGCCAACATGTACCAAGACCGCCGGGTTAATCCCAGCCCCCCCCCCCCCCCCAACAATCTGTCTACCCGATCCGCAATGTGCCGAACCCGAGCACCCGGGAAACATCATGGCAAATCTATTGGGAAGTGTCAGCTCAGAAATGACCTGCCTCTCCCTATTGCCCCCTGCTTCCCCTTCTAACTGTCACAGCCAGGGTTGTGCTCAAAGCTGTGACCATGCAGCAAGCTTAAGCCTATAGGGAACCATGTTAAAATGGTTATTGAGGCAAAAAGTGACACTGTGTGGTCATTTGCATGTCATTTCCCAGAATCCCTTGCTGCAGTGGAAGTGCTGAATGCTGGGTGATAATGGGGAAAGGTGGGGTTGCAGACCTGCCTAAGACATGCAGATGAGCATACAGCTATATTTGCATATATATATATATATATATATATATATATATATATATATATCTATGGACTCCCCATGCCAAATAGAACACACCTTGAAGAAGTCACTTTATATGGCAAAAGAGCCATTGGGACCATCCTATTAGAACACTTTCAACTTTTGTTGGCTCCCTGCGTTTTGTCATGTCCCTCCCCCTATTACATTGAGGAGGAAACCATCTGTTTGAAATTCTGAAAATGCAGTGAACGCCAAGCAGCGGGGTCAGATTCAACGTTTCTCTCCAGCACTTTTGCGGTGTGCCCGGCATCCCCTGACTGTAATTCGATTTGGGCTGGCCTTAAGACGAGTATACCATAACGAATGCAGGGCTCAGAGCGTGGGTGTCAGCTATTCCGCTCCAACTATCATCTGCACCCAAGGAATGTATCGCAAGTTTTACCAGCTGACCGTCTTCTATGATCAGATTATGTATATGATTGGTTCCACCCGAGTTTGACCATTGTGACACAGACTTTAAATACTATCTTCATCGTGCTATATGTTTGACCTGCCTGCTATCCAGTGTTTGAACTGCAAGTACAGTATAAGCGATTGATATTGCTAGCAGCTGATGTCTGACCTTATTAGGTCATTCTACAGTATGCGATTGATTTTCCCATGTTTGTGAGTGTTATTCTACAGAGCCTAATTTGTAATAATTTTTTATTAAATTGTTTTACACTATGGAGCATGCGCTTCTACTTTGTGTTTATTTGTTTGTTTGTTTGTTTGAGAGAGAGAGACTCTGTTTTCCGAATGCTCTACCCCAGAGACCCCTTAACATGCAACGTGCAAGCAAATGTAGTGATAAGCTTATTTACCTGGGGCTGTATCTTCCTGGCTATGGAGGATAAAAGCTGCATAGTATTCTGGGAGCTCTATATATATATCCCATTTATCACCGCTCCCTTGCAGTTAGAACCAGAAGCAGTTTGAACAAGGAAGCAGTTAAACAAGGTATAGTTTATTGAAGTACAGTTTACTGTTAGTACTTCTAAACTTCATAGTTGCTAGAATGAGCAGGATTGAAAATGCCACTCAATGCACATCTTGCCACATGTATGTGCACTTGGAGCAGCTTTTCCAAGGAGCATACCACTGTGAGAAGTGTGAGCAGGTGGTCTCTTTAGAATCAGAGATTGCTGATCTGAAGAGGCAACTTGCAATATTGAGGGCCATTGGCAATCTTGAAAGGGAATTTGAGCTCACTGAGCAGGCCCTTGCTTCGACTAGAGGTGCAGATGGTGTCGCTTTTAGTGTGGAGCAGGTAGGTAGCTTAGTTGCTGTTAGTGAGGAGCAGGTAGGTAGCTGGGTGACAGTTAGAAGGGGAAGCAGGGGCAATAGGGAGAGGCAGGTCATTTCTGAGCTGACACATCCCAATAGATTTGCCATGTTGAGTGAAGATATTGGGAATGTTGGGGCAGAAACGGCAAGGCTGGGGGAGACTAATTCCTCTAGCAGCCAGGGGAATAGTTCCTCCAGCACAGTGGGGACTCAGGATGCTCAGATGCAAAGAAAGATTGTGGTGGTAGGGGACTCCATTATTAGGAAGGTAGATAGGGCAATCTGTTGCCGGGACCGCATGAACCGAACAGTTTGTTTTCTCCCGGGTGCTCGGGTTCGGCACATTGCGGATCGGGTAGACAGATTGTTGGGGGGGGCTGGGATTGACCCGGCGGTCTTGGTACATGTTGGCACCAATGACAAAGTTAGAGAAAGATGGAGGGTCCTAAAAAATGATTACAGGGATCTAGGCCAAAAGCTTAAGGCAAGGACCTCCAAGGTAGTATTTTCTGAAATACTACCAGTGCCATGTGCTACCGCAGGAAGACAGTCAGAGATCAGGGAGGTTAATGCATGGCTAAGAAAGTGGTGTAGGAAGGAGGGGTTTGGGTTTTTAGAGCACTGGGACTCCTTTTCTGAGAGGTGCCATCTATATTCTAGGGACGGATTGCACCTCAATGAAGAGGGATCTTCTGTGCTAGGGGGGAGAATGCTAAAAAGGTTGGAGGCGATTTTAAACTAGGATGGAGGGGGGAGGGGAATGAAACAGATAATGAACTAAATGGAATAGATGAGGATACAAGGTGGTATGGAGGTAGAATGGGGGCAAGTGCAAGTTTGACAAGCAGTGAGATACCCATAGTAAATAGAGATAATACTAGAAAACTTCTAAAGACTAAACCAAGTGGGAGCAGAAAGGAAGGAGCAGAGAAGATAATAGTACAGGCTGAAAAAAAACTTAAATGCATGCTTGCTAATGCAAGAAGCCTGACAGATAAAATGGGGGAGCTTGAATTAATAGCTACAAGGGAGCAGTATGATATCATAGGCATTACTGAAACATGGTGGGATGAAACTCATGACTGGACAGTTAATTTAAAGGGGTATTCTATTTTTCGGAAGGATCGAACAAATAGAAGGGGAGGTGGAATATGTCTATATGTTAAACCAGATCTAAAACCTATTATAAGGGATGATGTCTATGAAGGGAATGATGAAAATGTAGAGACCTTGTGGATAGAAATTAGCAGTGGAGGTAAAAGTATAAAGAAAATGTTTGTGGGAATATGCTATAAACCACCAAATATATGTGAGATTGAGGAAGCTAAAATACATTTGCAAATGGAGAAGGCATCAAAACTGGGTCATGTTTGCATAATGGGGGATTTTAATTATCCAGACATAGACTGGGGCAATGAGATTAGCGTTACAACAAAAGGGAACAGGTTTTTGGGGGTGCTTGAAGATAATTATATGACCCAAATTATTGAGGAAACAACCAGGAGAGGGGCAGTTCTGGATTTGGTCATATCAAACAATGTAGAAGTAATAACAAATATTCAAGTCCTGGAACATTTGGGTAACAGTGATCATAACATGGTCTCATTTGAAATAAATGATCAAAAAACAGATTACTTGGGTTCAACAAAGACTTTAAACTTTAGAAAGGCAGATTTTAATAAACTGAGGTCTAATCTAGTAGTAATAGAATGGGATGATGTTTTTGCAGGGAAAAATGTAGAAGATAAATGGGCAGTCTTTAAAACATTGTTAGAAAAGCACACTTATCAGTGTATACCCTTGGGTAATAAGTATAAAAGAAATAAGTCAAAACCAATGTGGCTAAATAAACAGGTAGGGGAGGAAATAGACAAGAAGAGGAAGGCGTTTAGATTCTTTAAGTCAGAAGAGACAGAGACATCGTATCAGAATTATAAGGAATGTAACAAAAATTGCAAAAGGGCAATTAAATTAGCAAAAATGGATAATGAAAAAAGGATTGCAATAGAAAGTAAGGTCAACCCTAAAAAGTTCTTTAAGTACCTTAATAACAAAAAAACGAGAAAAGAAAATATAGGACCCTTTCAGTGTGAGACGGGTAGGCAGATTATTGGAGATAAGGAAAAAGCAGAGGTATTAAACAAATTCTTTGCCTCTGTGTTTACCAGGGAAGAATCAAGTTCAATAGTAGCGCCACAGGAGGAAGCCACAACCTCCATATTAATGACCAATTGGTTAACTGAGGAAGAAGTTCATAAGCGACTTGAAAAAATTAAAGTAAATAAGGCACCTGGCCCCGATGGCATACATCCAAGAGTTCTCAAGGAGTTAAGCTCAGTAATAGCAAAACCATTATATTTAATATTCAAGGACTCCATTTCCACAGGCTCAGTACCACAAGATTGGCGTAAAGCAGATGTGGTGCCTATATTTAAAAAGGGAGCTAGATCACACCCGGGGAATTACAGACCTGTAAGCCTGACTTCAATAGTAGGGAAACTACTTGAAGTAATACGGGATAATATTCAGGAATACCTAATGGAAAACAAAATTATTAGTAATAGTCAGCATGGATTTATGAAGGATAGATCTTGCCAAACTAACCTTATTTGTTTCTTTGAGGAGGTAAGTAGGAATTTTGACCAGGGTAATGCAGTTGATGTGGTCTACTTAGATTTTGCAAAGGCTTTTGATACGGTTTCACACAAGAGGTTGGTGTACAAAATAAAGAAAATTGGACTCAGTAATAATATATGCACCTGGATTGAAAACGGGTTAAAGGGCAGACAACAGAGGGTTGTCATACAGTAAATGGAACTTTTTCAGATTGGGCTAAAGTCGTGAGTTGAGTACCTCAAGGATCGGTACTGGGACCCCTGCTTTTTAACTTGTTTATTTATGACCTTGAGGTTGGGATCGAGAGCAAAGTCTCCATCTTTGCTGATGATACTAAATTGTGTAAGGTAATAGAATCAGAGCAGGATGTAATTTCTCTTCAGAAGGACTTGGAGAGATTGGAAACGTGGGCAGGTAAATGGCAAATGAGGTTTAATACAGATAAATGTAAGGTTATGCATTTGGGATGCAAGAATAAAAAGGCGACTCACAAATTAAATGGAGATATATTGGGGGAATCCTTGATGGAGAAGGATTTATGAGTGCTTGTAGACAGCAGGCTTAGCAATAGTGCCCAATGTCATGCAGTAGCTGCAAAGGCAAACAAGATCTTATCTTGCATCAAACGGGCAATGGATGGAAGGGAAGTAAACATAATTATGCCCCTTTACAAAGCATTAGTAAGACCACACCTTGAATATGGAGTACAATTTTGGGCACCAATCCTAAGAAAAGACATTATGGAACTAGAGAGAGTGCAGAGAATAGCCACCAAATTAATAAAGGGGATGGACATTCTAATTTATGAGGAGAGGCTAGCTAAATTAGATTTATTTACATTAGAAAAGAGGCGTCTAAGAGGGGATTTGATAACTATATACAAATATATTCAGGGACAATACAAGGAGCTTTCAAAAGAACTATTTATCCCACGGGCAGTACAAAGGACTTGGGGCCATCCCTTAAGGTTGGAGGAAAGGAAATTTCACCAGCAACAAAAGAAAGGGTTCTTTACAGTAAGGGCACTTAAAATGTGGAATTCATTACCCATGGAGACTGTGATGGCAGATACAATAGATTTGTTCAAAAAAAGGTTGGACATCTTTTTAGATGGGAAAGGTATACAGGGATATACCAAATAAGTATACATGGGAAGGATATTGATCCAGGGATTAATCCGACTGCCAATTCTTGGAGTCAGGAAGGAATTAATTTGTCCCCTTAATGGGGTTTTTTGTTTGCCTTCCTCTGGATCAATAAGTAAGTATAGATATAGAATAAAGTATCTGTTGTCTAAATTTAGCATAGGTTGAACTTGATGGACGTACGTCTTTTTTCAACCTCATCTACTATGTAACTATGTAACTATGTATGTAACAATAGGTATGTACTGTATGTGTGTATGTGTGTATGTGTATGTATGACACATTAATATATTTTGTTTGTAAACTTTATTTAATCAGTTTATAAAAATGTCCACTGCGGTCTTTATATATTAATATATGTTACAAATGTTTGTTGTATGCATAATCTTACAAATACATATACTGTACATACATTCAAACATGAGATGCGCCCACATACAGATAGATACATACAGAGATAGATAGCAATATAGAGTGAGGCAGATGATAGGGAGAGGCAGACAGGGATAGATTGATCTAGAGCTAATAAAACTGATGATTGAATTCACATAATTTTGCTATAATTCAAAACTAATACCAACCGAGTTTTGTCAAAACCAAAACACCAGGACCAGTGAACATCTCTAGAGAAGGGGTTAACCTCATCTGTGCCATAGAAATTTGCAATGCAAAGCCCTGTGTTGCAGTCCCCTGTAAAGGAGTAGACACGTTTATCACTGCTATGATTCTTTCCCTTGAAAGGCTAAGCATTCTATAAAGATGTACAAGTTTAATAGACCTTTTAACTTCAGACATCTCAAAGGTTTAAACACCCCTTTTTATTCAGTCCTATTAGCAACCCACAGTGGAGCTGCCATGATCAATTTCATTATCATTATCAATGTATCTCTCCGCTTGTCAAAATGTTGTTAATTAGGCTTTTATTTGAAAGAGAATTCAGAACAATCTTTTCTGTTATCACCAGATGCCCCACTCTGCTCTGTATAGTTTTGATATGGGGATTTAATTAATAAACAAACTTCAAGGTCTGACAAATAATGTAACTGAATTGACAGAGGTTGAAATAATTACATTTTAATACTAGCATTTATTTTCTTCTTGTACATCTCTGGCAATTTTGTTGTACATAAGGCTGAGATTATACTTCACGTGCGAGCGTGACGGAGCACATGCACGTGTCGCATGCCTGCCACTGGCTCGATGTGTGAACTGTGCTTTCAGTGATGGGGAGGCATGGTGGAGGCATGGCTGTGATGTCACATGAGTGGTTCGCCCTTATTGGCTGAACGCTGCCGTGACGCGGCCGTCGCTTGAACAGACAAAATGTTTTGTCTTTTCAAAACCCGCTCGCAAGCACGCACTAAGGGCGCTCTCATAGGGATTGCGCAGGTTATCCTTGTCGCGCACGACCTAATGCTTCGGTTATACAGTAGTAAAGGCGCACGCGCAATGGAGCTCATGACGTCACGCATGCTTGTACAAGAAGCGATGGCCTGTAGGATTGCGCGATGGGGGGGGAGGGGCGTGGCGAGGGCGTGCCGACAGGGCGTGCCCGTGACGTCACGTGAGCGGTTTGCACTCATGTTGATTTTGGCAGGCGCAATGTCTCTCGTGCAGTTGCTGTTACTATGGACGCGGCCTAAGAGTTTTCTTTAATTCATGCCCCGTACAGCTTACACTCACGACTGGGATCGGAAATAAGTTTACTTACTTCAAATGCTGTAATATTACTGCTAGGCCACAACATTTCTAGCCTAAGTAGACTGTTTTGGATACAACCAGTCTCCTTAAGGCATGCAATCCACCCAGAGGCCTATATACATTTTACAAATGTAATGTTACTATCTTACCCCCAGAACATGCCCTGATCTTTTTTTGTAGTGTTAAAAATCATGAAGATCTAACTCTCTAGCTTCTGCTGTTACTATGGTAACCTGTAGACTACACTAGGCTCTGGTGAGACAACCATTTTAACCACCACGGCACTTAATGGAGGTCAATGCAGACTGCTACTTTATGGCAGTGCTCTCCTCCATTCTGAACTTTACCTAGTCTTGCTTCTTTACCATAACCATTTTTTTCTATTTCACACGTTCCTAAAGATGACAGAGTTACTAATAATTTTCTGGTTTGGCCTGTGCGGTTTCTGTAGTAATCTCTACGTGCCATTTAAATCCTTCTGTGGATATTGTTGCTCAGTATCATAGCAACATGAAAATTATACCGTTACCAATGCACAGTGCAAGATAGTTGGACCAACAGTTTCAAAGGGCACTTTTGATGAGTCGAGTAGAATTGTTTGATACTTTAGTACTGTCTGATATTGAGGTGCAGTGGTAATATTTGAGTCCTTACTGGTTGTTACTGTTGACAAAAGGTTAACTATTACACAAGGATGTCGTTGAGTGCAACGAGGATGGAAATGGGGGACGTTCTTTGAAGAATTATTAACATGATAATAGTACACCATTCATTTTTATATTGCTTTCTCAATCTAATTCTAAACAGTAATTTTCTGTGATGTAATAATATACATAAGGAGGAGGATCCTTATCAGTGCAACTGTCATACAATAAACAGCACCAGATCAGTTGGTATTTAATATAGTCGTATAAATATCTTGTTTTATTTTTTTTTAATATTTGCCCTAGTAAGCTCTCGCTTCATAGAGCTGTAAAAAGAATACATAACATTGATACATGCAGCATTCTAATATAATGTATCAATTTTCCACACTGTAACTTGCCCAATGACTACGTTTTTCTCTCTCATACCATACAGCAGCTCAACAAGGCAATTGCTTCTCTGATGACCAGTCCAGTGCCCCCATGCACTCAATAAGTGCAGCTCATAGGCAATTGCCAATGATGTGTGACATTGATTGCACAGATGAGCAGAATCAGGTAAGATTCAGGAGCCGGACACTGCTGGTATACAGTATAAATCGAATTACATTTTTTAATACATATACAATTTTCAACAAAACTGATTTATCTCCCACCTTCAGGGAAAAGGGAGACCAAAAAGCGCACCAGCACAAACGGAGCAGGAAGAAACCAGAACAAAAAAATTATTAAAAGGGCACTTTATTGTGGCAAAAGACCCATCCAATGCATTTCGAACGTCGCAGCGTTCTTTTTCAAGGATAAAACACAATGTGATAACATCCATTATATACCCTCTTACCTGTGGGCCATTTCGCGCCAAAAATCAGAACCTGATGACGTCATAACAGAGCGACTCAGTGCCGATCTAAGGGCAAAAGGAAGTACCAAAGGCAGTGTGGCCATTTTGGATGTGGGCAAACATAGGAACACAATAACAAAGCTTTATTGACCATTCCAGCAGAACAAAATACATTGCTGCTAACTGGACAAGCATATTTAAACGAAATAAAGCTATATTAAACTAAACTAATGCTTAATAAAGGGTACTATTATATCAAGGAAAAACATGAACAAGGTGGATTAAAAAACTAGCTGTGTTGCAACTAAGTTATATACCAAAAAAAGTTAAAAATAAAAACCTCTAGACATGATTAAAAAAATGTGCAAGAAAAGTAAATTTAAAGACATATTACACATACATACTGCATAACACAGATTGTGTACCTAAATCATAGGAACCAGGGAAATACAACCATTATAAAATATGAAGTATTATCCACAAGATACATCAAAGAACAATTTAATTTTACATATTAGCATAATATTTGCATGATAAGGCATAGGTTCAAAGGTTATAATGACAAGAATATAATGTCCAATATAATGACAATTGTCTTATTTACCAACTAATTACACCATAATACGTCTATCACAAAAATGTTTACAAAAAATGTGTTAGTTGCCAGTCAATGTTCAAGCCCATAGGGAAGCGCGTTTGGAGAGTGAAGATCCAATACGCCTCCCTACGGTCCAGAAGGTTGATATGATCACCTCCTCTAGATTTAGAAATAACTGATTCAATCCCAAAAAGGAAAAATTATTAATTCCTCCCTGACCACATTCAGTGAAATGTTTTGAGACTGGATGATTAGTGTCTCTCAATTTTATGAGCCTTAAATGCTCTAACATCCTGACCTTAAGGGCTCTAGTCGTCCTCCCCACATACCTCTTGCCACAACCACATGTTATTAGATAAATCACAAATTGACTTTTACAATTTATAAAACTGTTAATCTTAAATTCCTTAGTTGGTAATATATTCACACCATGTGGCGGTGGCAAGGCAAACTGGAAAAAACTTTTGGCAGGCTTCATGTGTTTACATGCACTACAAGAGCCACATTTGAAGGAACCCCTAGTGATAAAAGTTTTTTTGAGACCAGAAGATTTGAGTTCACTTGGTGAAACATGAGATCCAATTGTTCTCGCTCTACGATATACAAAAGTAGGACCAGAATCCACATATTTTTTAAGGATAGGGTCCATGGATAAGACATTCCAATGTTTTGAAATTATAGAATTTACTTTTCCACTTTGTTTACTAAATTGTGAAATAAAAAGAGGACATTTGTTTTTTAATTCTGTCAGTCCATGTGAGTCCTGTTTAATACCAATTGTCTTAACATTGTTAGCAAGGCGAGAATCTCCAATTGGATGTGTGGGCAACAATGATGCTCTCTCTGTATGTAATGCATTTTCAAATGCAATTGCTAAATGTGATTTGGGGTATCCCCTTTCCAAAAATCTCCTTGTAAGCTCCTCAGACTGAGAAAGGAAACCACTCATAGTGGAACAATTCCTTCTCAATCTGAGGAACTGTCCCCTTGGTATGGCCTTTATGACATGGGATGGGTGGCAGCTGTCCACCCTAAGAAAGGTGTTCCTGGCATTTTGCTTCCTATAAACATCCGTTTGGATTTTTTTGTCTATGTCTACAAATAATTGTAGATCCAGAAATTCAATGTGATGGAAATGAAAATTTAATGTAAATCTTAGATTATAAGGATTATTATTAAGATAAGATACAAAAGTGTGAAGTGTAGTGACATCCCCCCTCCAAATAATAATTAGGTCGTCCACAAATCTTTTATAAAAAACAATATTGTGACGAAATAAATTAGTGCTCGAATAAATAAAAAGTGCTTCCCACCATCCCATAAATAAGTTCGCAAAAGAAGGAGCAAAACTTGTACCCATAGCAGTGCCAATAAGTTGCAAATAAAACTTACCATTAAATGTGAAAAAGTTGTGCGTGAGTAAAAAGTGTATAGCGTCCAAAATAAAAGCCGATTGAAAAATTGATATTTCTGGTATCTCAATAAATTGGCGGACCGCTGCCAAACCATGGTCATGTTGTATAACAGAATACAGAGAGGTAACATCAAGTGTTACCCACAGGTAATCATTACCCCATTTAACATTTTTGATCTGATCAAGAAGATCACCAGAGTCCCGTATAAATGAGGGCAATTTCCTAACAAATGGCTGAAGAAAACCATTAACATATCTTGACAGACCATCTCCCAAAGATCCAATACTAGAGACAATGGGACGACCTGGAGGGTCGACCAATGTCTTGTGGATCTTTGGGAGATGGTGGAAGATAGGAATAATGGGATGAGATGGAATAATGAATTTAACCTCGTCCTTCGACAGAACTTCCATAATAACACCTGAGTCAACCAGTTCTACAAGGAACTCCAAGAATTGCGGTGTGGGGTCGGCGGATAGTACACGATAGGACCGGCCATCATCCAGTTGGCGTAATGCCTCCCTGATGTAACCGTCTCTGCCCTGCACCACCACCGCACCCCCCTTGTCCGCACTCTTAATGACCAATGCAGAATTATTTTTCAAAGATTTTAAAGCTAAACGTTCACTTTGATTCAAATTGTCATGATCTATATAGGATAGGGAAAATCCCTGAGCTAGAAGACGAAGGTCTCTTATAACCAGATTTTCAAACATAGTCAGAAATTGACCCTTGACATGAGTGGGGTAGAACACAGAACTCCTTTTTAGGCCTGAATTCCATTCAGAAAATGTAGGAATATTAACATCTGTCAAGATATGTTAATGGTTTTCTTCAGCCATTTGTTAGGAAATTGCCCTCATTTATACGGGACTCTGGTGATCTTCTTGATCAGATCAAAAATGTTAAATGGGGTAATGATTACCTGTGGGTAACACTTGATGTTACCTCTCTGTATTCTGTTATACAACATGACCATGGTTTGGCAGCGGTCCGCCAATTTATTGAGATACCAGAAATATCAATTTTTCAATCGGCTTTTATTTTGGACGCTATACACTTTTTACTCACGCACAACTTTTTCACATTTAATGGTAAGTTTTATTTGCAACTTATTGGCACTGCTATGGGTACAAGTTTTGCTCCTTCTTTTGCGAACTTATTTATGGGATGGTGGGAAGCACTTTTTATTTATTCGAGCACTAATTTATTTCGTCACAATATTGTTTTTTATAAAAGATTTGTGGACGACCTAATTATTATTTGGAGGGGGGGTGTCACTACACTTCACACTTTTGTATCTTATCTTAATAATAATCCTTATAATCTAAGATTTACATTAAATTTTCATTTCCATCACATTGAATTTCTGGATCTACAATTATTTGTAGACATAGACAAAAAAATCCAAACAGATGTTTATAGGAAGCAAAATGCCAGGAACACCTTTCTTAGGGCGGACAGCTGCCACCCATCCCATGTCATAAAGGCCATACCAAGGGGACAGTTCCTCAGATTGAGAAGGAATTGTTCCACTATGAGTGGTTTCCTTTCTCAGTCTGAGGAGCTTACAAGGAGATTTTTGGAAAGGGGATACCCCAAATCACATTTAGCAATTGCATTTGAAAATGCATTACATACAGAGAGAGCATCATTGTTGCCCACACATCCAATTGGAGATTCTCGCCTTGCTAACAATGTTAAGACAATTGGTATTAAACAGGACTCACATGGACTGACAGAATTAAAAAACAAATGTCCTCTTTTTATTTCACAATTTAGTAAACAAAGTGGAAAAGTAAATTCTATAATTTCAAAACATTGGAATGTCTTATCCATGGACCCTGTCCTTAAAAAATATGTGGATTCTGGTCCTACTTTTGTATATCGTAGAGCGAGAACAATTGGATCTCATGTTTCACCAAGTGAACTCAAATCTTCTGGTCTCAAAAAAACTTTTATCACTAGGGGTTCCTTCAAATGTGGCTCTTGTAGTGCATGTAAACACATGAAGCCTGCCAAAAGTTTTTTCCAGTTTGCCTTGCCACCGCCACATGGTGTGAATATATTACCAACTAAGGAATTTAAGATTAACAGTTTTATAAATTGTAAAAGTCAATTTGTGATTTATCTAATAACATGTGGTTGTGGCAAGAGGTATGTGGGGAGGACGACTAGAGCCCTTAAGGTCAGGATGTTAGAGCATTTAAGGCTCATAAAATTGAGAGACACTAATCATCCAGTCTCAAAACATTTCACTGAATGTGGTCAGGGAGGAATTAATAATTTTTCCTTTTTGGGGATTGAATCAGTTATTTCTAAATCTAGAGGAGGTGATCATATCAACCTTCTGGACCGTAGGGAGGCGTATTGGATCTTCACTCTCCAAACGCGCTTCCCTATGGGCTTGAACATTGACTGGCAACTAACACATTTTTTGTAAACATTTTTGTGATAGACGTATTATGGTGTAATTAGTTGGTAAATAAGACAATTGTCATTATATTGGACATTATATTCTTGTCATTATAACCTTTGAACCTATGCCTTATCATGCAAATATTATGCTAATATGTAAGCTTAAATTGTTCTTTGATGTATCTTGTGGATAATACTTCATATTTTATAATGGTTGTATTTCCCTGGTTCCTATGATTTAGGTACACAATCTGTGTTATGCAGTATGTATGTGTAATATGTCTTTAAATTTACTTTTCTTGCACATTTTTTTAATCATGTCTAGAGGTTTTTATTTTTAACTTTTTTTGGTATATAACTTAGTTGCAACACAGCTAGTTTTTTAATCCACCTTGTTCATGTTTTTCCTTGATATAATAGTATCCTTTATTAAGCATTAGTTTAGTTTAATATAGCTTTATTTCGTTTAAATATGCTTGTCCAGTTAGCAGCAATGTATTTTGTTCTGCTGGAATGGTCAATAAAGCTTTGTTATTGTGTTCCTATGTTTGCCCACATCCAAAATGGCCACACTGCCTTTGGTACTTCCTTTTGCCCTTAGATCAGCACTGAGTCGCTCTGTTATGACGTCATCAGGTTCTGATTTTTGGCGCGAAATGGCCCACAGGTAAGAGGGTATATAATGGATGTTATCACATTGTGTTTTATCCTTGAAAAAGAACGCTGCGACGTTCGAAATGCATTGGATGGGTCTTTTGCCACATTAAAGTGCCCTTTTAATCATTTTTTTGTTCTGGTTTCTTCCTGCTCCGTTTGTGCTGGTGCGCTTTTTGGTCTCCCTTTTCCCTGTATTGCATTGAGTAGCTGCACAGCCTGCCTGCCTGCCCTACCAGGATGTGAGTATTTGCATATTTTTCAGGGGAACCTGCCGATGAGACAGAAGGTGAGTGGGTTGCACCACACACCACCTGTCTTCAGGAGGATAGTACCCATTATATGACACAATAGGTACTATATTAATTGTTAGTACCCTGGTACAGTGGTCTGGCTTATTATCATTTTGAGATATACCTGCATTTGAGCGCTTCAGCTATTTTCCATCTCCCACCTTCAGCCTACTTTATAAGCTGCATCCTTTGTGCCTTTAGTTTATCATTTATCCCTATTCCATGGCATGTCATTCTCTTTACATTGGATGCACATTTGCAGATACACAGACCTTGATAAAATGTGGAATTTGGCAACACTACCCATTTAAATACAAATATAACAAATTAAAATACCACTTGTGAGCACATTCACATGTCACAGACAGGTCTGCAACCCTGCCTTTCCCCATTATCTTAGCATATAGTGCTTCCTCTGCAGCTAGGGATTCTGGGTAATGACATGCAGATGAACACTCAGTGTGTCAATGTTTGCTTCTTGTCCATTTTAACATAGACACCCTATAAGCTTATGCCTGCCGTATTACACAGCTTTTCAGTACATCCCGGGTTAAAGAAGTGCATGGCTAGGAAATCTACTCACAGACAGCTGTTTCAACATGTTGGGGACTCATCGGCATGAAGCTGGTTATACTGTACTGGGTTTGCAACGTGAAGCATGGAGTGGCTACAACCAGAAGCAAAGTAAGTTATGGTGAGTACAAAAAAAAGTGACAAAGTATATTAATTCTTTGAGCACTTAGCATTGATTAGGAGTTTTTTGTTTCATTAGAATTCAATGCAGTTTACTCCAGTTCTCAGCGAGCATAAACTGGCCTAATATTAGCTATTCTTTTACAATCCACCACTCCACTTTTCTGTAGAATGAACCAAAACAGATACACGGTTGATGCACAGCAGTGGATTCCTGGCCAATCTCACAACAAAGGGGATGCCATTTATAGTTGCTGATTCCCTGCAACAACATCCGATGCTCCTCAACCCTACTGCACACATTCATTAGCACACACTGATGTATATATACACAAACACTAGCCCACTGATACACAGATAATAATACACAAAAGCTAAGTGAGACAGTCTCAACACAGACACATGGATATACAATAAACAGTGATGTACACTGATTTTTACATTCACACTCATGTACAAATTGAAATATACAAACAGACTCATACTGTATATGCTTATATAATGTTATATAGTGCTTTAATTGTAAGCCAGAACATTTGCTTATATAGATTCTACACCTTTGTAAATAATGTTTGGTTTCTCAGTATACTGTGCTTGCTATATCTACCCTTGTCTTAGCAAACTGAGGGAAAGTTTGATCATTGTTACCGGGACAGGAGTTAAATGTGGTTATTTAGACAGTGTGCAACTTGCTTCTGTTGTAAAACAAAATAATTAAACTTTCAAAATAGGAAGATATGTGATAATGCACAATATCACCCTGCAATCCCTCATAGCCGGACAGAAAACAACCTTTTGTAACAGTCTAATTGGCTTGCATAAACAGTGCTAACCATGCTAATACTTTCATTTATTTGGAAATTAATTGCAAGCTGATTTTGTTAGGGGCCAAAGGTCTTGTTCCCACTGCTCACAGCTGTGCGACCTACGGTGTGCATGGCGCAAACAAGATACGGTCCTCTATGAGGCTGGCCCCAGTAACTGCCTGCGCGCGCCTGCAGAAAGTGCGATGCACGACAACCTTTGCCAAAAGACATGAGATGTGTCTTTTGTGCGGTGACCGAGCGCTGGCTATGTCGCGGTGGCGATTCAGCCAATGAGGGTGAACCAGCTGTGTGACGTCATGGCCGCGCCCCCACCACAAATCCTGTCTTTGCTCCCCCTGCTCTTCTCTGGATGACCGTCCCATCGCGACCCTTGGAGCGCAGATTGCGGCTTAGGCCTGGGACCCGGTGCACCCGGCGGCGCGGGCGGCCACACGCGAGTTCCCCACCAGCAGGGGAATCCTCCCGAGCTGGTCCCGGTCCCCCCTGGCTGCACAGCTCACTACACGCTGTGACGCGTCAGCCGCTACGGGATACAAGAGAATGGTGATCCCTAGCGTTGACGCATCACGTGGTGTGGCTGTGAGCCGATGAGGAGGGGAGGATTCGGGAGGAGGAGAGGCTTCGGGGAGCGGGGAGGAGTGTGGGGGGAAAGCAGCGTGAGTGCCTGTCTGTATGTGTGTATGTGTGTGTCTGAGTGCGGGAGTGCCTGCCTCTGTGTGTGTGTGTATGTGTATGAATGTCTGCCTGCGTGCGTGCGTGTGTGTGTGTGTGTGTGAGAGTGCCTGCGTGTGTGTGTGTGTATGTCTGAGTGCGTGAGTGCCTGCCTCTGTCTGTGTGTGTGTGCCTGAGTATGTGTGTGTTTGTCTGCGTGTGTGTATGAGTGCCAGCTCGAGCCCGTGGAGGGAGGGGGGGGAGAGTAGCGGGTCCCTCCGCTCAAGCCACGCCCCCCTCCCGCTCAAACCTCCCACTCCCGCCCACCTCCCGCTCCGGCTCCCGCTCCCTACAGACCGCATATCGTGGTCTATGTCTGTCAGCGCCCCGCCTGTCTGCAGTGCGGGAGCGCTGACGGAGGGAGCGGGGCCTTAGCCTTTAACAGGTGCACGAGCCGCCAGGCGCTCCGACACATGCATGCATGAGGTGAGGAATGTTTGCCAATGATTTGTTTTATTTATACATAGCCTACTCTGTGTAACGATGTGCGGAACACGCCCCCTGCGGCGTGTTCCTTCCTTACCTGTTTACTTCTGATCGCCGCCCTCTAGCTGCGAGTCAAGATCCTGTGTCTTTAAGGATTCTGACGCAAACGACGCCATCTTGCTTCCTGGCAAATCCTGCCCTCCTCATCCTGACAGGAAGTAAGCCTCTCTCTGATTTTCTCATTGCTTACAGCTGCTGCTTCCTTTAAATAGCACTCAGTGGCTACCTGTCTTTGTTCCTGCAAGTCCTACCATTGTATGCTGCTCCTGCCTTGCCCTCCTTGGGATCTTTACTCATCTCCTGTGGATTCTGGAAGACTGGGACAGTCACTCAATTACTACTGAGGTTAGTTTGCTGTCGGGTAGTGTAGGTACCTGCTTAGTAGGGTTCACCTTGACGTGGTGGCAGGCTTATAATTCCTTGGCCAATGGATTAGACTAAACCCTTATGTTTATATTTAGTTTTGCTGCACTCTTCAGTTATTGGCACTATGCCTCTAAGGAGGCTGGACGTCCTCCAGGATGTACTCCACTATTGTGATCTACTGGCACTCTGTCCTTAAGGAGGCTGGACGTCCTCCAGGATGCACTCCACTATAGAGACCTTGTGCTGTGGATACTACCTCCCCTGCTTCTCACATGTGGCTTCCCACAACCCCCGCGTTGGTGCCTGAGAACGCGCGCACTCCCGCTCTGCTGTCAGAGCATGCGCGCACATGCAGCTGGATCACTCGTGTCTCTGAGCCAGGCACCGCACCTCCGGACGCGTCGCGCATTCTCATGCGCCCGGTGCGGTCACGTGACTACGTACGCCGATCCCCAGCTGCACGGCAACTTACTCCCTTCATATCCCCTGCGGCCTCCCCACCCCGCTACCGGGTCCTTCCCCTTCCCTGCGCTTGTGTGGAGAGTACAAACGTCACACTCTGTCCTTATCAGACAGACCATAAAGATAAGTGTGGGGAAGAGAGAAGGCAATGGTAATGAAAGCAATTGTTGAACACAGTGTGGCATTGTATAAAGGGGAGTAGCCAGTTTAATTGAAACCCATCCCAAGTCTCAGATCACCATATTTACTGACTAATTTAAAATTACTGAATAGGTGTTAAATTTTGGTTAAAATAAAGAGACGTACAGTAACTCACCTAGAGCCCTAAACATGTTACTGACATTCTTTTACTATGGTCCTAGGAGGGATTGCTCATATTTGAACAAAATGAATTCAATGGCTCAGCACTGGTCAGCTTTCTCTCTGCTCCATTTGTCTCCACTGTTCCTTCAAGGATATATGCCTAATTGCCTCAAAACTCTAGAACTTCCTCTCCTCGTAAAACTTTATTTAAAACAACCTAGAGTATTTTCTTTCAGCAGACTCCCAACTAACATACTGTAATGACATGATACTTTTTGCATCACCAAATGCAAATATTCTGAGATGCCTGTTATAGTAACATATACCGCTTTTATCTTTGCTTGTCTTCCGTCTATATTGCAAGCCCTTTTGGAGCAGGAACAATAAACCGTGAAGTGGAGGGACAATCTCAAATTGTCCAGATTATGACCTGATTGTTTTATACCTGCACTGACTTTTGTACGAGTACAGTAATGTACAGTAATTGCAACCCCTTATTGGCAGCACTTAATTGTTTTATGATTAAAGCCCATCTGGCAGGCAAGGGGTAAATTGTACATTTACATTGAGGACTGCAGCATACATTGTAAGTGATATATGCGCATACATGGAATCCAAACAATAAAGATGCTAATATAGGTGTAGAATTAATTTGTTCACGATGTTTATTGCTTGACAAATGATACTGCAGTTGATGCCAGAATGTTTTAATTCTGTTGTCCATGTTTGTGTGTTTTTTTACTGCAGCAATACAATGAGTAGTACACTTTGGCTCTTTCTAATGGTACTGGATTGATAACAGCTTTCCAAGTTTCTGACACTAATCTCTGTGCATTATAAATAGTTTTGTTGCAGATCCCTCTGTTTGCTCTGTTTCAGCCTCAAGCCATTTCAAATGAAACAACTTTTTTCCCTAACATTTTCAGTTGTAGAAGTAATTGTAATGTGCTACAGCTTATAGTTCCTGTAAGGGAGAAAGGGTTAAACCCAATACTTGTAACCAGAGAATGTAAAACTGTATTGGTGATTTGTCTGTTTTTTTTTACTATTGTGATGAGGAAGACAAAGATTGCCAAGTTGTGCTTTGGAGTAGATATACAGTATGAGTGCTTGTTAGGCTGCGCTTATAGTGCCGGCGACAGTGACAGCGACGCTGACATCACACTGCGGTCGCATGAAAAATCAAATTGAAGTGACTTACAGCAATCGTGACCAAGCTGTCGCGCTGTCCCTACTATAAGCGCACACAATGGCGTCAATACATTTGTTTTGACACAACGTCGCTGTCGCCGGCATTATAAGCGCAACCTTCGACAGATCTAGCCTACAAACTCAGCCAAGGGAAATAGTCTATTTTAGTCTTGTAAAACCTGATTGGCTGGCTTTGACAGACCCAAAACTTATTGGTTGAATTTAATAAGCAAATAAATACCAGACTAAACAAAAATTCAACATAAACCAGTTTCCAGTGCAACTGAATTAAATGAATGTGCAATAGAACAGGAAGCTTAGTTTAATTGAATCCAGATGGGGATACCGAGTAGAGCAAGCTGCCAAATGCCCACTGAGGTGGCTGTACTCTGCCCAGATATGGAAGTGCACCAGTGCCTGGAACATCTCCAGAATGTTCATTGTGACCACTACTTCAAAACACTGATTCCTGGTAGATGACCAGCTCAGCCAATACGAGGAAGACCCTAGGCTTATTGTACTGGGACAGTGGGCACCCAAAAATAAAAAGATGAGGGGAAATTGCAGGGTGAAGCCCCCCAAAGTGGCACAGCTTAAATAATTATGATACACCGACTCCCACTTGCCACAAAGAGGGCAAGTGGTGGTAAATGGGAGAAGTATTCTCCTGTGCTCTGTGCACCATGTCAAATAATACTTGGAAAAGTTATCTTGGAATTCTATCAAACATTATTACTTTAATAAAAGATAACGGTGAACTTTGTTTGACCCTATTTGCTGCAGGGGAAGTATAACTTGTCCTTCTTGCAAACACAACAAATAGACATTTCTAGCTTGATGTGCTGTTGCCATTTCCTATAAGAAGATATAATTTAATTATGACATACTGCATTATGAGTTGGATTACCTTAAGAAAGCTACGGATACCACCTAAAGTGTGGGTTTTCCAATGGTAACCCTGCTAGAGCAGTGTTCCAATGTTATGTTTTGCAAACATCTGCTGAACATTGACTTACAATTTAAGTTTTTCATTTTACTTTCCCTTACGCCTGAAGAAAGACAGATCAAAGAGGGTATGAAACATTTTGATTGGAAATGGAAAAGTTTATTATCTGCACCATTTGCAGGATTTGTATCCCATGGGCTACAGATAAAACCTCAGGGGTCTACAGTAACAATTGAATTTGGTTCAGTAAAGTAGGACATTGTCTTGGTTACTTTAAATCTATATTTGGGTGTCATTCATTTTAGTGCTTAAAGTTCTTCTTTTCCCTATTAACTATTTAACCACCACAGTCATTGTGACATGACTGAAACATGATTTAGGAATTGAACCTGTACTTTTTTTTAAGAGATAAAAAAGTTAAACCATCTTTGGATAAATTATGCATAAGATGGTTGGGCATTTTGTCAAGGTACAGTAGTGTTAAAATGTTTTTGAGTGCATTTTGGAGGAGAATGCAAGAAACATACAGTAGGAAAGGATGGTTGTCTGAGGTTGCCAAACTTACCCAGGAAGGGAAGTATTTTGGGGTAATATCTGTCTTCTTCTTTCTATACAACTGTTGCTATGGTATCGGTGTGATTAACATTGAGTGATTTTATCAATAAAGGGGAGGAGTGTGTATTATGCGTTAACATGTTTTGACTAGCTCCCAGTGCTGTCCGGCGGCCCCCCAGCATAGTGAGGTTTAGTGGGAGTGCACTTACGCTCCTGGCTTATAGACAGCAAGCTTAGCAATAGTGTTCAATGTCAGGCAGTAGCTGCAAAGGCAAATCTAAATATAAAGATCTTATCTTGCATAAAGCAAGGTACAGTATGGATGAAGGAGAAGAAAGCATAATTTTGACACTGTATGAATCATTAGTAAAACCAAACCTTTAATATAGTTTTGGGCACCACTCCATAAAAATGACACAAGGAAAGGCTAGCTAAATTTGATTTGATTACATTAGAAAAGAGGCGTCTAAGAGGGGATATGAATTTATTTTCCCCCTTATGAGACATCATTGGATAATGTTTCACTGGGGTTTTTTGTTTACCTTCCTCTGGATCAATAAACGGTAAGTATCTGCTGTCTAATTTTAACCTAGGTTGAACTCGATGGACACGTGTCTTTTTTCAACCTTACCCAATGTAACATAACTTTTCTAACAGCGCAATAAACATATACAGCATTTTTAGTGTCACTGAAAAAAAAATCCACATCGGCTAAAAATCATATGTTGAATTGTGAAAACACTGTTAAAAATTATGTCATATTTATTACGTGGGATTGGAAGGCACCTTATGGGCATTTGAATGGGCTGCTAGGTGTCTTCTGGCGCCAGACGGTTATTTTGTAGAATAGCACTGCTTAGTAAATATGAGCTGATGTCCAAATGTTTTCAAACTTTATTTTAACTTCATTATAAGTTGCTAAGTGGAATTGTACCCATACCAATAAGCCCCAGTTTCCTTTCCAAAATCTGTGAGTATCCTTATAAATTATTTATTTCATATTACGGAAATATATATTATCAGCAGTAAAAGTTTTAAAGATGCAGTCTTACTAAGCAATATATAGAAAATGCAATAAAATGGAAGCACTTAGCTCTTTAACACCTGTTTAGCATTTTAACTGTTCTTTTGTAATTTAAGGCATGTATCAAAAATATATAACACACGTCTTGATGAAAATGGGAGAAAACTGCTCTTTATTTAGCTTCTAAATAAAATTAAAATGGAGTGTATGCAGCCCCATGTTACACTCAAAATTAAGATGAGTACAGATGGTTAACAATATTTCACCTGTTAATGCATCAATGTTATAAAGAAAATGCGTTATACGATGCCTGGCAGTGCATAACGTTACTAGCGTCAACATTTGTTTCAATAGCGGTGTGTCAAATCTTGTGTTAAATGATGCGCCAGCATTGACACAGTGTCTCATTAACAGGTGCATTAAAATTGGCTATATCTGTATAATTATTATTTATTCTTTAGGATTAAATAACAGCTACCCAGTGTACCAACCACTACAGAAGTTCATCATCCAATTATAGAGAATTACAAACGACTTCTACTCTGAATAAATTCACATTTGCAGCACATTCCCCTGGTGCACTTCTCTCTTTGCCTCTGTCTATAATTGTTTCATAATTCAAGGTATGTTTAATAGCTTTGCAAACTTAAGCCCATCTGCAAAAAGCGCAATATCCAATATCCCAGAATGCACATACAGCCTTTGCATGAGCACATTAACTTCTTCACTGTTGGATGTGTGTGTTGTGATATAATCCTGCAGCACTGGGATTTAATAAATCTTTACATTGCAGAAAGAGAAAGATGGGGGAACTAATGGAACATACTGAATACAAACTCGATGCAACCTTTATACAATTAGGTAGGTATAACTCTTTATCTGGTTTCATCAGATGTACCATTTCTTCATTTATCAATGTCCAGCACAATATAAAACTCAACGTTCCTTGACAGTAAGCTGTTTATTGCTGAGCTAAATGCTAATGAAAGAACACAAATGGAGAACTGCTTGGAATTTCCTCTTGGTTCACTAGGACCAATTGTGTTAGGATGTCAGTGACTTAATTGCACACTTTTTATGTATAGGATGATGAAGGGATCTAGGACATGTCTCTGCTGTCTTTTTTAGCACTGGGAACCGGAGCGGAAGAGAAATACAGAACAACTGCAAAAGTCAACCAATATTCCTGCCTTTTATTGTGTTTAAATTGATAGTACCGGTTCTAATTTCAATGGATGGTGGTGATAATTCAATTGTCTTATTTTTCTAGTGTGTGCATCAAAACATTTTATTGTACTGCCCTTAACATTTTCCTTTAGAAAGAAATGGTGACTTGCCTGAATAAAAAACATAGGCACCTGTGTGCTACTCTGCTTGCTTTTGAAAAGGCTTTATCTATATATTTTGGTTTCACAAAAAACAATGAAATTGTTTGCTTTTCTATATTACCAAACCATCTACAACAACAGAACACATTATAATAAGTAACTGGTGCAATGCAGCAGAACTGACATACACATGATTGGTTATAGGCAGAGGCAGAACTAAGGGAGTAAGCAGGGCAGTTGTCCCGGGCGCAGTATCTTTGGGGGCGCAGATTGGACCCGCAGTGACAAGTGTGTGGCAGAAGAGGCTGGCCAAGGGATCCCGCACAGGAAGGTAGCAGCAGAGGAAGGCGAGGCCTGCCCCAGCGGCATGATCCGGAAGTCAATTCCGACTTCTGGACCCTTTCACAGGACTGAGCCACCTGCTCCACAGGTAGGGACAGGGGGATGTTTGCCTGAGCCAAAGAGAGAAAGGGGTAGGAAGAGGGAGAAAGGGGTGAGCAAGAAAGAGAATGGGAGACAGAGAGGAAGGGGACATGAGAAGAAGGGAGAGAGGGGAGTAAGAGAGAGAGGAGGTTCTGTAAATGGGGGACGTGGCGAAGTTAGTGGAACTTGCTCCGGGCACAAAAATATCTAGGTCTGCCTCTGGTTGTAGGTAACATGGAGAAGGCCTAGCGGTGAAGCAGTCTAGTGGTAGAAGCACTCACCCCCAGATTCATCAAGCTCCTTTAGGAGTTAACGCACCCAAATGGGAGTTATCCCCTATTGACTTGAATGGGAGTTAATGTCAGTCCGGGTCCGTTAACCAATAACATAGCTTCATGAATAACCCCCTCAGTGTCAGTTCCTTGTGACATTTAAGTAGTCACTTTATCTCTCCCTACCTCAGGTACCCATCATTAGATTGTAAACTCATTGGGAAGAAATTCAATCCATCTGGAAATACTGCTATGTACAATGTTCTGTGTAATCTATATAAATTAGGTAGATACAAATTTACCTGTTTCTATACTGATTTATGTATTACATCTGTGCTGCCTTATGGTCCATTAATGCATTTACATGTATTGCTGGCCAATCTGTTGGTAAAGGGGTTACGATAACAGGGTTCTTGAGAACTCTCATTGAATAAGACCGTGCCACCATTATTACCTTCCTTAAATAACTGAGTTTCTCCATTCCCGAGCCATCCTCTGACCACAGGAGAGGTAGGTCCTGCTACATCAACGAACTTGCACAACCTCAGTACCTTTTTCTAGCCTGAACACCACTGTCTACTAATCTCACAGTTATTTAGATGTGCTTTACAAAACAATTCTAATTACTGTGTTTTTATTTGTCTAGGTGGCCTCCGGTGATATTAGGCATTCCCTAGTGCAGAAGCAACAAACAATGACAGACAGTGATAGTCTTGGAAAAGGATTCCTGCTGAGCAATGCTCCACTTATTCGCTGGCTGTCTCAGTAAATTGCGAAACATTGTTTTAGAATATTTTTACAGGTCTACATTTTAACACCTTCACTGCTGTGAATACCTACATTAGTATTTTTGCAGGTGGGAATCCTTTTACTTAAACTTATGTTTCTTGCATTCCCATGAAAAAGTGGACTGTCATAGCTTTGATATATGTGGAAGCGCTGCATGCTAGGAAGTAATGGGGAACAGCAGCAGAGTTGCAGACCTGTCTGAGACACGACGCGATATATGGGTTCAAATAGAAATCTACTTCTTGTTACATATGGGTAAAAGTGAACATTATTTGTTGTAATTTCTATATAAAAATAGCCTATAGTCTCAATGTTTCGGACAACCACACAACCGTTGTCAATACTCTTGACAAAGGGCAGTGTGGTTGCCTGCAACATTGAGTCTCTCCTCTAACACAGGGCTGCGCAAACTTTTCTTGCTGCCCCCCTGCCTGCTCTCCTCCGTTCTCGCGCCCCCCCTCTTACCTCAGTTCGGTGTCTTCATGTCCCTATGGCAACATGGCATGAAATGACGCCGCAGGGTGGAGTGATGTCACATGACACTGCGGCGTCATTTCTCGCCGCGTAGCCATGGGGACGCATCCTGTGCTGACAAAATCTCGGTAAGTAGAGGTTGCAGAGGTCTCCTGCGGTCCCCCGGCATTTACTTTAAATGCTTTGGGGAAGAGCGCGGGACCTCTGCAACTGCCTGCACCCCCAAAAAAAAATCTTGTGCCCCGCATTTTGCGTACCCCTGCTCTAAGGTGTCAGCCTACAGAGTGTTTATATAGAAGGTAAGAAGGTTTTTTATTAATATTTCGTAGATTCTTCAGATTTTTTTTCTTTGTAATATTTCTATATTTATAATCACTAAATGCCTGTATATGACTCAGAACTGTGTTTGCCTATTGTGAGACTATTTGTTTTTGTCATCTAAATACAATATTACCTTTTGAGTCATTTTTTATTTCACTTGTATTTATTGAACTTTTTGGGACTGGACCATAGTTTATTTTATACTTGTGTACAGTGCTTCTACATGGGCCTTCTCTTTCACATTAACAGAGTATAATCTCCAATAGACCAGCATAGTATGCTTCACAAAAGTGGGTACATAAAGTGTACAAAAAAGGTCTTCAAAATGTGTGTCTGCTGATTATTTAATATAAGACAACAATACCAAAGACAATTACATGTCCAGTAGGGGCCTTCAAATTAAGCATCAACAGAAATTAATATTCCTCTGATTATCATGTTTAGCTTTGGTCAGTGCAATATTGATTTGGTTTGATCATTTTTCTCTATGGATCCTTGTCCAAAGCTTTATAGCATGTTTTGTTATTAAGTAGTCTAAAAACCTCTTGTACTGTATATAGAATTCTTCGGTCATTAATGTATGCTCCTAACTAACAGAGAAGCTGAATGAGTTTCAGACTAGATAATATCACTTATGTCTTTACCACTGCGGGGCTATTGACTCCAACTTACGTGGCACAAATAACTAATTTCCTTTCTGCTTGATCATGAAATCACAAGTGGCATTACAATGTTTTTGTCATTTCATCCAGCTGCTATATGGAGCACAGAGATATTGTAATGTCATTTACGATTTCATTGTCCTAATGATTTATTTTGTCATTAATGTTCTCCCCTTGCAGCTGCATAATGAGAGCTGTAAACTCAGGGAGCCTGCTTCATGCAAAACAAGCCACACACAAACCCATTTATTATTAAAACACCTTATACGTCCATTGAAAGTTCAACAGAGGGAATAGTATTTGCAAGTGCCCTATTGCTCAAGGAGGTTAAGCAAAGTGGTTAAACAATCAAGCTCTGTGCTATGTTGTCGTTGTAACTATATCGTGTGCAGTGTGCTATAAAACCTGCGACCTGCCAGTTACTTTATTTCCATGTTGCTGTGTCTGACAGCACATTACTCCCACTATGTTTAATGCATTCGCAATTACAAATCTCACTTTCACACTCATTTAGGAAATGTGTAGCAATAAAACTGTGGGATTCTTTGCTTCGATGCAGGGAAAGTATTGAAATGTATTTTGTTTTCTTACTAATGAGTTCAGTGCTGAAAGTTGTAATAAATAAAGTTTTAAACTAAAGCACAAAGTAATATAGAACATCTTTACTTTAATTGGAGATCATCGCATGGGCCTACAGTAGCAATTCTCTCAGTGCTTCATGGAATAATTAGTTATGTTCAGTCATACAGTATGTAGCAATCTTTAAAATGTCTAAATGTTTTATGTTTTTGCCTTACACATTTTTCAGCGCTTTCTTGCTGCCTACATAATTTAATAGAGGGTAGTTATCTTATGTTATGAGTTAGAACTCCTGATTTCGTTGTAGTTGTAGATATTAGATACCTGTTCAATATAGTGCAAGTTGTTGATGCATCCTTTGACACGAATTAACTCCCATTCATTTGAATGGAAGGTCCCTAACAATGCACCAATGATGACCTTATAGTACTTTGGATAGCAAGTTTGTTTCCTTTGTTATGCTCTTTGCTGCCATAACGTCAGTGCCGGATTCCCCAATAGACACACTAGACACGTGCCTAGAGGCTCCCAAGGTTAGGGGGTCCTGACTTACATTACTCGTCTGTTACGCATTTCCTCGCTCCGTGTCCCTTATTTCCGTTTAGACTTTCATATTGTTTTATGCATAGTTATAACCAGGGTTCGACAAATCCGGTCGCGGGGGCGACTGCATTATGGCCGCTGTCGACTGCTTAACTGCGGCTGTGTCCCCCGGCGTGTATAAAATTTAGCAAATTCCTCTGCTATCTTTGAGGGTTTATAAGTCACTTCTCCCCCTTTTAACCTAATAGCATGGACTAATACTCTTGACCTGATCCATCTAAATTTATTAGCCAATAAACGGTCTGCCTTTTCTCCCTTATCATAATACGTTTGTTTGGTCCACTTAAGAGCTTTCTCTACATCCTCTAATTGAACCCTCTTAAGATCCTCTTTTGCCTGGGTCAGGATGTTATACATTTTCCTCAATTGATTTTTTTATGCGATTGTTTTAATTTTACATTATTTTCTATAAAAAAAATTGTTTTTCTATTTTTGTTCTATTTCTGTGTGAGGCTATTGAGATGAGCTGTCCTCTGATCGTGTCTTATGTGCCTCTCATAGTGTTGATGTTGCTTCTACAGAGCCATTGTTAATATGGAAATAATGTTTGAGGGAGTCTCCAATTTGTGAGCTAATCTCTGGGTAATTTAGTAATGAGTTGTTCATCCTCATCCAGGGTACTGTATCTTTTGCTTGGTTGCCAGATTGCAAGTCAAGGAGATGGCCACGAACCCAACGAGAGTCCCACAACATCACAGTCGGTCTTAAATATTTTATCTTTGGACAACCGCACCCTCAGCTGTCATCATCCTTGGTGTCTTCTCGAGGTCTTTGGTGTGGGCCTGATCCATTCCTAGGGGTCAGACCCACCGCCGACAGAAAAGATGCTGATTCCTCAGGGTAGCAGATCGAAATCTGTCTGCCTTCATAGTTTACCACCAAGCGGAACGGAGAGGCCCACCGGTAGCGAATACCCTTTTCCTGGAGTACCGCCGTTACAGGTCGCAGCTCTCTCCTCCTCTCAATTGTCACCCTGGACAGATTCTGGAAAATCTGGATGAGGTTGTTTTCAAATTCAATGGAGTCTCTGTTTCTGCATCCTTTTATAATCCTTTCATTGGTTGCATATTGGTGGTGTCTCAGAACTACATATGTGCTTCTTTTAGGGTCCTCAAATCTTGGACCTAATGTTCTATGGGCTCTATCCATCAAAATATCACCATCTTGTACCTTGGGGTCAATTAATGTAAACAGTCTCTTAAGATATGGCTGGTGGGTTTCTGCAGACACCGACTCTGGGACATGGCGGAGTCGTAGATTCTGCCTCTGCTCCCTGTTCTCTAGGTTGATTATGCCATCCCTCATAGCTCTTATCTCGTCATTGAGATGCTGGACCTCATCGTCAGTTTTTACCTGATTTTGTAGGGAAATGTCAATCTTATTTTCAAGCTCCGTAGTTCTTTTACCCAGTAAGGAAAATTCAGTATTAAATTCCCGTACAGCTCTATCCAGAGTTAACTGAAAGCCCACTTGCATTTCTCTGCATATTCTTGAGGCCCACTTGCATATTCTGGAGGTCATGCTTTGTGATTACTGTGTATCCTCAGCCATATCCAGCTCACTGTTAGAAGCAGGTCTCCCCCTGCCCCCCCCCCTCCCTCTGCTGTGGCCCTCTCTGCAGAGTTTGTAAGTGTTGCTTTTCTATCTGGGGTATCCACCTCAGGTCCCGCAGCTTGCCTCTATCCTTTATTTACCTTTATGAGAAAGGAGCTCAGCGACACCATCTTAGGAGCTTCCTTAGCTTGCGTGCATCCGCGTGACGTCATGCGTGCGCTAATGGCTTATTTTTATATTTTATATATATATTTTTTTTTAATGTATTTCAATACTATTCCATCTTTTTTTTTGTTTGTTCTTTAAACATTACATACTATGAGGAAAGGCCTCCAAAGTCTTGGCGCCTCGGGCCGAATAGGGTCTTAATCCGCCATAAAGCCTAGGATCACATTGTAAAGGTTTCATTCAATTACGGTCATGCAGTGAAACCTAAAGGTACCTGATCCCTATGTAGCCAGGTCTCCCTTTCCGTTGCGGACCCCCCCCCCGTCCTGTTACTTGCTGTGGCTGTTCGCGGGGAGGTGTGGGGGCATGTGCGCGAGTAGCACGCTGTTCCCTGATGCGGCCGGTTGATGCGGCCCGCGAAACCCTAGCCTACCAGGGAAGGCTCAACGCAGGGACTATGAGTCCCATGAGCCTCTGCACACCCCACGTGATGCCAGGGAGCCAATAGGGCTAGAGTATCTCCCTGTGGAGGGAGATAGATACATTTCGCGCGCTGAAGAACGGCAGTTGGAGCTGGGAGCAAGAAGCGGAAGGAAGGGTGTGGGGAGCAAGTGGCCCCCTGCACCAGGTAAGGTTCCCCAGGTCCCAGACAGGCCCCAACTCCCCACCAGGTTAGTGGGTAATTAATAAGGGACGGCCCCAGGTTAGGGACCCTGCCCTTAGTTGCGTGTGTGTGCTGTCTTGTCAGTACCATGGCTGTCAGTGCTGTGAGTGCTGACAGGAAGGCATATTGTGAGGTTGCAGCACGTTCGCTGCAGGCAGCAAGTAGGTTGCAGCGCGTTGATGCAAGTGCTGCGAGTATCAGGTAGTAGTTAGCGGTCAGGACTGGGAAGAGCTAAGGGACACGGAGTAGGCCAGTAACCCCTTAGGTCCCAGATAGGTCCTCACTCCCCAGTTTGTGGTGCTATAGGGACAGACCCTAGGTTAGGGACCCTGTCACAGTAGCACTAGTGTTAGATAGGGACACAGCGGACACTGCGCTCCCCGAGAGAAGACTTGGGCTCAAGTCTGTGCCCATAGAGACTATCTCCAGGGTGGGATCACCCCTGGTGGACCCCAAGCAAGGAACCACAATATCAGACGGAGTCACCGAGCGACAGATCCTTTGCAAAGTTGTTTGCAGGCCCGAGTGCAGGAGCGCTCGGCAGGTACCCCCATAAGTGCACCAACGTATACTAACATACTATCATCACACATAGTGGCAGCGCTGACCACGGGACAAGGGGGTTGGGCTGTGGACACAGTGTGGGGATGCACAGTGACTGTGGAGTCACTCCCTAGGGGGAGTGCTAGTAGTAGTGTATGTTATAAGTGTTGTTATTGCCTGCATATCTATAAACTGGTTATATACATCCTTGTGTATGTACTTATTGTATATGTGGGTCCTGTGTAGGAAACCTTCTACTTCCCTAGAACCCTACACAGGTGGAGGCGCTGAAACCGAGAACGTTCCAGAGATTCACCTCAGGCTCTCACTGGCGGAAGCTCAGACCTCCTGTGAGCCTGACAGGTAAAGCACCACACCTGGTAACATATAGGTTCCCCCCACATACACTATATCTGCGATTGGGTGGGGGGGAATACCCGTTACACCTAGAAGACTGAATGAATGAAGGACTGATGTGTTAGGTAGGTACTAGAATGAGGCAGACGGTCCCTCCTAGGGCCCAAGTGTACTAATGGCAGTGGCATGTATCATAGGTTATATGTATGTGATTGATGCCTTTTTTTAAATAAATCTGTCTTTTTTTTTAAAATATGTTTTTAATGTTAACTGTAAAATGGTTTATTATTTTGGCCCATTAAGTGAGAGTGCCACTTTAAGCAATGCATTACTGGTCTCTCTACCACCAACGGGTTTACATTGAACGTGACTCGTATTCTTACTCTTTCCAACATAATACAGATATGTGGAAGCTGACAGCAACTCATTTTGCTCAGTACTTTCCAAATAACACTGAGGTTAAACAGAGAAGGATGAACACTTTTTTTTTTTTTTTTTTTCCATTACATGGGTTTAGGCTTTAAGCAGCTTTATTTCTATTGCTTTGAATGCAATGCGATCCTAATAGAGTCATCTTCTGCACAGTAAGAATTCAATAGGAACACAGTCATTTATAGTAAAAAAAAAAAAACATATTGACATTATCATTTTCCTTTCCTTTTTCCAGCTATCAAAACAATGTGTGATGTCACGTGTGGAAATAAAGAGTAAAGGCCATCTACTAAAACATGAAACATGCAAGCAAGGAAAAATAGGAAAATAAGACAAACGGATGGAAGAAAGCATAGCGTCAGGGACAAAAATGCATGCTGTTTTCTAATGGTACAGTACACATTTCTATGCGATTTAAAAAAAAACACACAAGTAAAATAGTTATATTCATAGGGAAGAAAAATAAAAACACTAGTTTCTACTGATTACCCATAACATCAGAGTTACTGAATTGTTGAAGGTAAAAAGGGTTTGAAGTTCTTGGCTGGGAACGAATGTGGGTCTTACTTATCCTCATGTGTCCCTACTGCTCCTCCAGTGCTGCTCAGTTAGAAATATTGCTTGCACTGGCTTTTTGGAAGAGAGATTTTCAACTAAAATGTAAAAGCTTTCAGGGTCTCAGTGAGCTCGAGTAGTGATTTCAGATCGGTTGCATACTTGTTGTCAATATAAATGTAGCTGCGGGATAGATACATTTAAGTGGTTATTTGCTCTTAACCCCTAACTATGTATTCATGTTGCAATGCACGCCAATGCAGAAGTTGCGTTATTTTCAGCTTCAGCGTACTCCCGGTTGCTGATATACTTACCAGGGTTGTTTGTGTTCATCTAGTGCATTCAAACGGCAATTCGATAGGAAGCCGCAACGTTTTGTATTGGCCCATGGAACCCATGAGATCTGGCGGCCATTGTGAGCTGCCTTCATGGAGCTGAAACACTGCTAGCTACACAGGTTAGTATCTGGCGAATCAGGGGATTCACTTAGCTACAAGGAACATGGTTCAGCTCCAGGGCCACCCAGTTTCAATCTTGAAAACAAACATCCCATGGGGTAGGTTTCCTGCTTTTAATCGAAAATGACACAAGCCTTTATTAGAGATCATTAGTAATTAGTTACAGTATATTTCTACATTTCCACATGCAGCAGAAAAGATGATCAAATTAGATCTTAGTGGGTGTAGCTGATTATCTTCTTATATGATTAAATCTTTGAAAGGATGAAATGTTCCTAGACCAGAGTAGCAAACAGTGAATTTTCCTACTTTTAGGACCATGTATCAATCTGCTGCAAAGAGTTTCTGTTTCATATGGAAGCAAGTTGTCCATCTATTTTTTTTTTATTCTTGGCACAGATCTCTTTACCAAAGAAGACTATCCAATTGTTTACCCCACGGTCTCATAGAGAGTAATGATAATCGTAGCTGCAAAAAAAAGTAAAAACTAAATAATATCTCTACTATGCAGTATAAATAACCACTAACCAAAACACAAGCGGAGACAAACAACTGTGTAACATTGATGTTAAGAAATACTCGTTCATTGCCTCGGGATATATTTTACAGCAATATTCAGCTTCATACATAACCAGTAATGTCTAAATACCTGCATACCTCATGTATGTTTATGAGAATATAGTCTGTTGGCAGAATTGCAAAGGGTAGTAATGATGTATAATGTACTGTAGTATCTGATGCCATAAAGTAACAATGATTAAAGAAGCAAATTGTAGCGAATATAAAAAAGGGGTAACAGATCAGTATTTACCTGTAGCATATAGTTAACGCATTAAGTATATAGTGGCAGGGACAATGTCAATAGCAGGAACAGAGTAGCTCAGGAAATTGTGAGAAGTACTCTTAATGCAAGCAAGAGTACACTTAGAGCAACATAAGTCAGTAAAAGGTTAAGGGCATAAACATTCTAGGTATAATGTGGTGACCTTCATCAACACTGAGAGAAAAGTTGATGGTAAATGTTACCAGGCTAACAAAGAATAGAAAGTACCATAACCAAAGGGTTATCATTCTTTCACAGTGAACAGAGCAAAAGAAAGGTAGCTCTCACACTTCTGTAACACATCTTCCACGTCAAGACTCTGGAACATCAAACACGTTTAAGTAAAGGTTCTGTATACCAATTGTATCCAGGGAATTGGATAGTAGTGACATATTTTCAGGTTTCCTCACATCCTTCAGACAGTATATTTCCTACTTTCAAATCTGCTTCTCTTAGTTGTTTCCCACACACTGTAGATTGTCCCTCCATGTTCTGTATAACCATTCACGAAGAAGGTACAATCCTGTCTCATTTACTTGATTGACAACATTTTTATCTTTAATGAACCTTAGCTGTCGCTTGTTGCTTGTGAGACTTCATTGTTTTCAACCTTTTCTATTTTACTAACCTAAAGCTCCAATGTATGGCTTTGATGACTTTGTCAAACACGGATGTCATAGAGAACAGCTGTCAACAATTGTCATGAGCATTCAAAGCATGGCTCAAAAAAGACAAGTTACCCAGCATAAATCAAAAGTAGCATTTGAAGAATATAATATCATCAATAAAGTAATATACTATACTGTAGGTGAGTGGATGCATTCAACCAATCCCCCTGGCTCAGTGAGAACATTATCAAATGTAAAGAAGTCGGGCACACCGCATTAAAAGATACAAAGAAAAGGTGGATAATTGAATCACTCTTAGCAAGTGGCACACACATGTGATCCAATTTTTTCGGTACAGCACATACCTTCATCAAGGCTAAGGGATGTTGAAGGTGCATTCTGCAGCAAAACGTTGGATTATATTTCTGTGCCACTCGCTATGACTGATTAAATATTTTTTTGTATCTTTCGTTTTTTAATATCTGACTTCTTTTCATTTTATTGTATGTCTTTATATATATAGCCAAATAGGAGAATCCAGGGCGCTACGGATTTGTAGAAAATATATTTATTCTAGGCACACACAACATTTCGAGCTGTACAAAGCTCTTTCTCAAGTGACTGGCCAGTCACTTGAGAAAGAGCTTTGTACAGCTCGAAACGTTGTGTGTGTCTAGAATAAATTTATTATCTACAAATCCGTAGTGCCCTGGATCCTCCTATTTGTTTATACATCTTGAAATTACATTAGACAGGTTTTTTTTCCCTGAACCACGGAGCACCGGTGCCTCAAATTGCAAGTATATTGCTTTATTATACACTTATAGGTGTGCTAGACATATCCCTCTTGTTTATTTATATAGCACCATAAATTTACATACCGCTTCACAGTAGTAATACACATGGTAATCATATAAATTACAAATAATATAAATAACAGGTCATGGGAATAAGTGCTTCAGACATAAAAGTAACATTAAGGAAGAGGAATCCCTGCTCCGAGGAGCTTACAATCTAATTGGTTGATAGGGGAATGTATAGGGACAGTAGGAGGGAATTCTGGTAGGTTCATCTGCAGGGAGCCAAGCTTTATGTATCATGTGTCCAGGATTATCCCCAGTGCTATTCATATGTTTCTTTAAGCAAGTGTGTCTTAAGGTGGGTCTTAAATGTGGATAGAGAGGGTGCTAGTCGGGTATTGAGGGGAAGGGCATTCCAGAGGTGCGGAGCAGTCAGTGAGAAAGGTTTAAGGCTGGAGAGGGCTTTAGATACAAAGGGGATGACATCCTTGAGAAGAACGCAAGAGTCGGGATGGTGCATAACGAGAAATTAGGGCTGAGATGTAGGGAGGGGCAGAAGAGTGTAAAGCTTTAAAAGTGAGGAGGAGAATTGAGTGTGAGATGTGGGACTGAATGGGACTGCCAGGGACCCCCGCTGTTAATCCGATGGGCCATTAGTCTGTCTGCAGAAATGTCACTGAAATGTTGCAGCATGTAGCCAGAATGTACCTGGGTCTTGTTGGTGATTGCCCCAGATTTGTTTTAGAATACTCGTCAGCACTACAGTAGTTATTACTTTTTAAAATAGCAGGTTAATCAAACATGCAGCAGGTGCTATGTGTATGAGGCAGCCTTATTCCTTTAGCATCATTTTTTTTCCCCAAGCATTTCTAAAAGTTGAGTAATTGATGTTTTCCATTATTGTTTGTCTTCTGTGGGTTCAATGGCCATATTCAAGAGTGGAATCAGCCATTTTAACAAATACCACACAAAAATAAAAAAAATCTCACATTCCATCACAGGAGAAGTTGCATATGTACTGTATGTATGTATATATGAATGTATATCTTTATTTATATAGAGCCATTAAGTAAATGGCTCAGTGACACTGACTATAGCATGGAATCCTGGTTCAATTCCCGGTGTCGGCTCCTTGTGACCTTGGGTCACTTTATCTCCCTGTGCCTCAGGCACCAAAAACAGATTGTAAGCTTATCTGGGCAGGGTCTGTATCTGTAAAAATTCCTGTGGTACCGGTTGTAGGTCTCGGATCGGTATCTTCCTTAAGTTTCTACATGTGCTATAGTGCTGAGTTTCTTGGTGAGTAACACATTTTAGAAAAAATTCAAAATGATGAAAATGTCAAAAATCTAAATCATTATTTTATTCTGTGCTATTCAGCAAAAAGCATTTGCTCAACAACAACAATGTGCTTTAGGTAGCATCTGAATCCTTGTCCAGCATGATGAGCTAAAACTACATGTCGACCATCAACAGAGATAACATAAATGAAGCTTTCTTTAATATGCCTTCCTGGCCACGGTCCAACTCAGGGCATAAGTCTGATGACAAGCACTATGTTGGCCCAATCCTCTTGGAAAGACTGTTACCATTTGACTTGACTAATATGAACATTCTACAAATGTGTTGCTTTCAAAACCAATGATTATTTGCTTAAATATTGTAATTTACTAAGATATCACGTTAATTGGGATAGGGCAGATTTATCACATATTGAATTCTTGTATACATCATTTTGCTATGTATATAAAGGTTACAGAAATATTCCAAACATTTTATTTCACAAGAACCTTGACTACAACTACTATTACTCCAAGCCTTGTTACCTGCCATACTTTGTGAGCTGGCTTTATATGCATTATTTAGCACCCAGAGAGGCCAAATCTTTTGCTGATGCACTGATTACTACATACTGTAGGCAGTAAGTGGTATATCAAGCAGTCTTTTTGTTTCAATATTTCTTAAAAATACATTAGCAATATTTAATAGCGCTTGGTAAAGAATTGGAGTTATGACTGTGCCGATATTTGTGCTTGTCAATTTAGGGTCATCATTGATCTCTGATAGTTTCTTTTGACAAGGAACAAAACAGTACTTCTAACTTCCAAGTGCAAAGGTTGTAGCCGACTCAGACATGTTGTATAATCAATATACATATACATCTACTTCCCAATGGTCATGTGTATTACATCATGCAGTCCAAACACATACTCATGAGACATCTAGAGTAATAAATAAACTGTGCAAACCTTATATTAATGCCCATTGTGCAGGGCTGAATGCATATTATTCAGAAAGAACATTAAACATTATCATAACCACAGCATGAAAGATGAATGCAATTGTTTTTCAATCTTCTGTCTAATAAAATATGATCACATTCAATGCTTCTTTAGGAATATTTTATTGAATTCAGAACACAATAGAAGCAACAGAGAAACCTGGAAACCTGAAAGATCAGCAAGAGATTAGATTGACACTGTTTGCATTGAAATAGCTCAAATATATTTAGCTTTTCATTGCATTAAAGCCAGGAGCTTAGCTCCTGGTATAAAACCTCTTACTAGTCCAACAGACAGTGTTACAAACATCGCAATTAATTTATGTGCCATAGAAAGTTACAAAAAAATAGTGATTTCGAATGAATGAATGAAATAATTATCTACGATCCTACTATGATTTATAATTGGACCAGGTTTTTCCATTAGTCAACAGAATGTGATAGCGTGTCATTACATTCACATGGTGCCCAAGGGTTGGGTTTATTTATCATATACAAATACATCTGAGTTTACCGTTAATAAAGTAAATGTCAATACCGCTATAAAGGAACAAGTGCACATCCACTTAGTGTTACAACAGTAATGCAAACAAGCCACGGCATATTTCAAAAAGTGCAGTGATAAAAACAAATGAGTTCAGATTATTAAACATCCAGTATGTAGGCCAATTAGATCAGGTTTCCAAATGAGGCCTCACTGACTGAATTTTGTTTGTAAGAATAATTATCTTTTGCTGAAATTAATTACTTTTCCTTGATTGGTTTCAGAAACATATTTACTTTTTCAACGGTCTAAGGAGTGAACTGAGACACCCTGGGAAATATCCAGGATCTGAATCTGCAGAGTCTTTTCTTTTTATTATTTGAAATGTAATGTTATTTCTCTTGTGCCGACTTTCAAGGGAGATTTGCGCTCCTAGAGACAGCAATGTAATACTGATCCTTTCTGGTTAACTGCTGATGTTGTTACTGCATTGCTGAGGTTGCTGTAGGTGATTATAACAATAGACACAGATGTTCCTGGGCCGCTGGTATTAGCTGCCAATAACCCTAATCATAGGGCTGCCAATTCTTAATATCCCCGCAACTGACAAACATTTATCAACGTTATATGTTTAACAGGTGTTTCCCACACCCTCTGGGAGATCTGCCTATTACAGGGTGTGTGGTGCTGGGTACCTGCTGGTTCACACAGGATGCTGAGCGTTCCGCCGGTGGTATGAGGAAGACAGGACTGGCTTTTGGGGTGATGTTTAGTTCTTCTCTTGGGGTACAGAACCTCCATCTCGTGTAGGCTCCAGGGATGCTGGAGACAATCACTGCAGGAGATACCTCTGATACTCCCCCTATAGATTGTAGTCTCAGTGTAAAAGGGGACTTATCCCTGTTCAGTAATGTTCCTTTAATCTAGCAGTGTGGTAGTTAATTACTAAACACCACCTGCCTGATTAGATTGTTTACAAAAAGCCTGCCTTTGAGACAGGAAGTGACTCTCTTTAGCTCTTACTGAGAGCTGACCTTTGGAGAGACAGAGCAGAGGTTCTTGAGTCCCAGGAGAGACTGACCAAAAGAAACCCAGATCTCTGGAGCTGACCAGTCTTGAGCTCTGCCAGCCACACAGCAGAGCTGATTGCAAGACACCAAATAAGACTTCTAAACCTGGATGCTGATATTTTTCTGTGCATGCACGGGTGCGGTTCCATGAGAGCAGAGAAGCTTACTCTACAGCAACTAAACAGATAAGACTTTCATTATTAAGAGACTGCTTATATCTGCTTATTTTCATGTTATGTGTTTGGGCTGGGAAAAGCTTAACTAATGGAGATGTGAACTAATTGCAAGGATTTCACTAGAAATACTCCCAAGTGAATGGAAGCTTTGTTCCCACCCTGTGTTTGGATAATTTCCTGATAAAAAGGAAAAGGCACAATAAAGCCTATTATAATTTCACATTATAAACGACTCCAAATTGTGTATCTCTGTGAACGTCCGTCTACACTCAGGCAGGAGCATATTTTATAAAACAAGAACAGCTTTATTCTGCCACACATGATACAGCATACAGAATCCAGTCCTTAACTGATTCACTTATCTTCCAAGCCTCAGGAGGGTCCCTAGACTTAACCCTGGGGCTTGAGGCCTCCAGAGCCGGTCCTTTGCTCTTCCCTCACCCCCTGATGGGATAAGGGGTATCTTTCCCACTCCCCTAAGGAGGGGATGGAAGGTGGCCAGAGCCCTGCGCACACTCTTCCATGGTACAGTCTCTCTCAAGGTAGAGACAACTGACTAAATGTACATGTGCCGCCCCTTAAGTAACCTGGGGGAGTATCCAAGGTCTGAGCCCAGGATTGGGAAGAACACATGCCTTCTTTCTGCCCCCTCTTGTCACTCAAGGGAGCTGCTCACTGCTGGGGAAAACCCGGATCGGGCCTAACACTGCCTTCACTGATACCAGGATTGACATGCTAGGCAGGGCAGATTAGTAGCCAAAACCAGACATGACTACACAATGTTTTGGGGAAGTGTGTATCCCAGAAAATGTGCTGCACTAAACACATGGAGTCACGATTACTAGTTTCAGGAATCTAAAAGAACATAAAACGTTCCTATTTTTTACTAAGGGAATTTTTCCACTCATAACAACTGCACCTGTTAGATATTGCCAATTATTTACAGGTCATTGTTATGTGATGGAGTTTCTCCAAAAAAGGGAAGCAGTTCTTTATGAACAGATGGCCTTCATCTATTAGCCAAGAACCCTATAAGGGGCACTTTTTTATAACTGACTTTTGCCATGGCTTTTTAATTGTTATGGCTCATCGGGGACACAGATCATAATGAAACTCCTAGATAACACAGGGAACATCCTTGATCATTCTTCCAAGCCCTGTAAATGATGTGATGGGTGATATTTGCAATCTTTCAGAGGCAGCTAGGATTCAAAAAGCCCTCACAGCATCAATGCTATCACCTCTGAGCAATAAGCTTAATGCTTGACATTCTAGCAACATTTGTTAGCACTGAACGTCACAATGAGTTCAATGTATTGAGCAACACAATCATTTAGATGCCACAGGGCCTTCAACCGTGTGCATTTGATGTTTTAATAAATACAGGGTCATTTATATTCTTTGTTTCCAAAATTCTGTTTTTGTGTCTGGCTGCATTGGATTGCACCTTTCAAGCTTTGTGTCTTACAGTCTGTGTGCTTTCCATTAGTAGTCCACGGGAGGGAAGGCCCAGTCAGCAGACAGATCTGCTGAATATTTTTGTCAGGCCCTTTATTACATTTCTTATTGGTACTCCCAGGAGGGTTTTGAGAATCACTTGGCTACATATCTTAAAATTATACTTGCTCTTCCGTTCATTATAACATTTCCAGCTATTTTATTTTATATTTACAAGTTTAAGTTTGTGTATAATTTTAAAGAAAAACAAAGGGTGCAAAGCATGTACTTTATCTCAGATTGACACGCTTCTAGTTTATTTGATGCTATTATGAACATACATTTTATTGTCAATAGATTCAGGTGTTTCCCCTTTCACCCCCTTGCATCAGTGAACAATTTTAGGAGAGGTTTACATATACAATCTTGAGCCAGCCTTTTCTCTCACTGTGTAAAAACATTTTTTCATGTAAGTAACATGTTACTTAGATATGATGTACAGTAGTTACAAGCACAAAGCAGCACCGGAGTACACCTCCTGGAGCATATATGCTACACAATACTGTACATGGCAACAATATCCATTTATATATTTTGTAGAATGATGGTATATGTTGAGCTATTACAGAAATGTGTACAAAATGACCCTTGTCACGGAGTCACCTATTTACGTTCAATCTATAAATGTAAAATATAAAAGTTGTAAAGTACTATGACGTAAAAACTACCTTCAAATAGTATAGAAATAGAATAACTTTAAAATACTGTTTTGTGGAGTATTTGTTATACTTTTTACATTTATGCCGTAATGCCCAGAATCACTGGTATATTTAAGCATAATGCAAAAAATGTTTGACATCGTCAAAGTTACAAAGATAGGCTATAGGGTAGAAGCTGGGTTACCAATAGATGACAATTCTTCCTCTCAGGCAGTAAGGTTCCTGAGATGTTATTTTAAAAAGGCAGGTAAGACTCATGCAGTTCTATCATTCCATTTACATGCAGCATGTTGGCAACTGCTTCATACAGTAGTACATTCAGTGAGTTATCTGACTAACTTATAATGCCTGAACTTTCTCTTCTCTCTCCCTGTCACCAGCCTGGGCTTTTCAGAAATATATAGCTGCCAGCAGGACTAGAGGACGCATTCAGCAGCAGCAATGCTTTTTGATGTGATGTTGTGAACGGGTGCTGTCCAGCAACCAACCAGCTGAAACGGCTATGTTCTGCTTTTTAAATATTCAAGCTGATACTAAGGCAGAAGAGGCTATTTCACAGAACCATCCTCAATGGATTAAAATTGTTAGGTGGCACGTTGGATCTGGATTGACAATAAAGATGCGGATAAATCATAGCAGATTGGATAAAATAGCACAGGTGGACAGCTACTGGCTGTTGAACATATTAATACTGTGACCTGCTGTTGCACCACCGTTATTGCCTTTCTTCCCCGGTATGGTTTTTCTAGAATAGCTCTAACCTTTTATTCATGGCAATGTTTAGTGCTGGAAATGTCATGTCTGGAGCACTAAACAGTTAAAAAGAGAGAGAAATGTATTTCACAAGACACCTTCCTAAACCAAAAGACACCTTACGCCCCATTCAAGTGAGTGAGCCAGAAGATGTCTTACGTTACCGCAATGTGCCTTGTGGAATAGCACCATTTAGTACTGTAAATATGGCATCTTATCTGTAAAGGGTACATAGGGGTTGTGGTATGCCAGTTTCTAAAACCTGTTGTTAATACAGATCAACACACTGTGGAAAAATAAATGTGGGGGTGTTGGTGGTCCAATATACTGTAGTTATGTTTTAAAAATACCTTCATAATTCTGAAATAATAATAAGTTACATCTATATCGCTCATTGCAATGCCTGAGCACATTAAAATGATATGAAAGTCAGCCATACAGCCACTTCTCACTGAGAATCAGCATTAATGTCATTAGCTGAACCCCCTCCGGGAGCCCTCAGTACAATCTCACAGTGCTTATTATGATGTTAAATAACAGGTAGTGTATGCATTTTATGCCGTATTGCAGGAAAGAAGTTAAACAAGATATAGAGGTTTTGTTTTCTAAATTGATTTTAAAAAATGTGGTACTCGGCACCATTGAAGAAATCCCTATTCACAGGTGAATCGCTTAGACCGCAGTTGTGAGGACAGTTGAGAGAAGGAGTCATTAAAGCTTTTCTAAAAGATGACCTGATTTTCACATCTTGCACCTGTTTTGCTTTCAAACACTTTATTTGCAATTTGATCAAATGTAATTCACCCTTGTGTCTGCAAATATTTCTATGCATATCTCCCCTCTACAAAAACGTATTGCCGCAGAGAAGCAATTTCACTGAGCCCAGACCTACACAGTAGGAGCGTCTCAGTGAGTAAAGGCACTGACTCTGTAAACAACAACACTGAATTTGAATCAGGGGAAGCTGGCTCAATTCCTGGTGTCTGCTCCTTTGTGACCTTGAGCAACTCCCTTTATCTTCCTGTGCACCAAGTACCAAAATCATAGATTGTAAACTCATCTGGGCAGGGGCTGTGTCTATAAAAAATCCTTTGTTCTGTGTAACACACACTGTACTGTAATTATGAAGCGCTTTGAATGACATTTGGGGAATAGGTGCTATATGAAATAAAATGATTATTAAGTATATGTTATGGGTATCAATAACAGGGAAATCCATATTTTTAATTGGCATCAACATAACAGATCTCAACAAACCAAGTTTATGTTTGAAGGTTAGAAATGATTCAAATATAGTGTCAACTAAACATAAATAAAAAACCTGCATTACCACACTAAGATCATCTCAAAACCAAACTTTCTATTTGCTTCCCTTGGTTCAAAGGAAAATTGTAAATTTGTCTGGGTTTCTGTTTCTCAGCCCAAGGAAATGTGACTGTTTACTCTGCTCCAGTAACCACAAATTCACTGTGAATGATTTATATTGCACTGCTTTGCTTGTCAACTATAACAAGCTGCATAAAAGTGTGATAGAGAGGGCAATCCATTGAACACTGCCCCATTATGAGTCACCATTGCCAATACTTTATTAAAATATAGTGAGACAAACAGCAGCAGTAAAGCCAAAGGATTTGTGGCAAGATTCCCTTTTCCCCAAAATGAGGCGCTGTCAAATGAATCAGAGCTGTATGCAGGATTACGTTTCCCTTTTTATGTGATTGTAATTCACGTATCTATAAATGCAGACATACATCTCCCACAGTTATATCATATAACCCCAACCACTATAGTGTTACTCATGCTACTGTATGGACAACAGAACAGCATTGGATCTTCTACTTACCTACCGTAGTAAGTACTTTGAAAGAATGATTAATGTCTTCATGATATTGACGAAAAGCTCTCTGCTGAGTATAATATATGTTGTTATTCTAAGGTCATAGCAGAACAGATTTTTTTTTTTAAACCATCTAAAATGTATTACAGTTTGGACAGTCAGGGAAAAATAAATACAATATCTAAAATGAATTTCTGAATGCTTCGGATTTCCATTGATTTTCTGCAAAAGATGTCTCAACCACACAAAGTGTAAAATACATTCTAACCAAAACTATTTTCCACAGATTTACCACCTCCTTTTTAATATTGGAAGAATAGTTTCAGAACCAATCTCAGCACAGAAGCAGAAAACTCACAAACCATTATAAATATTTATTTCTAATAATTTGATGTCTTAGCTGAAAATGGCTTGAATGACCGCTTTGGGCTATATAGCATTACCCATTCATTTAACTCACACACTGGGCCACGGACAGAAGCACAAACGTTGCAAATATGGGAAAGGGATACTCAAGTGAACCCTTTAAACCCCTTTACACTGGTTGTTAAGATGAATGTCTCAGCCTCCTTGGAGGATTGGTACTTCACTGAACTAGACTTACTGCTCTGTAGGTGCTTCTTAGTCACACCGTTTTCAATGAGCGAGTGGTTGGTTATATCCCCATTCAAACAATCGAAATTTAGGGAGTTTTCCAGGTTATGGATTACTGCCACTTGAGATTTATTGGTCAGTGCTACTATAGCCCGAAGAATAATTGTGTTTGGAGGAATATAAAATCAGAATTAAATGACTTCTGTCCAGCTGTCTTCAAAGCAATCATATAATGAGAATATATACTGTACATTTATTGTATAAAAAAGTACATTGTTATTGCTATACAGAAGCAGACAGTTTGGTGAGATATCCCTAGTGTATCAACACATTGTCTATTAAATGGAATTAAAATACATGTTGGTCATAGGAAGTGCTTATTGCTTCATGTGCATGTGCGTGTATATATTTCTCTATGGTGTTCCAAGCCTTTTTCTACATGGTTATAATGATGCTTACCCAGGGCCGTCTTAACGGCATTATAGGCCCCCGGGCAAAGCAATGCACTGGGCCCTGCCAACTCTCTGCTACAAGTCGGAATTTTTCCCCTTCTACCAAGTTAGCAGGAGATTTGAATGTTGAGGCGGGTGATCGGAAAATTAGTGTTACATTCTGGTCTGTGCATAGATTAGCATGGGGCTTCTATGCTCGTGGGGCCCCCGGGCAACTGCCCAGCGTGCCCATGCGTTAATATGGCACTGTGCTTACCCCAAGCTGGAGACGAGTCAAGTCCCATTCAAATGAATTAGACTAAAAAAAATCCCAGCATGGGACATCAGCTTCACAGTCCACTATATTGAATAAGGGTGCCAGGGCTTATGAATGCAAAGGAATTAAATACATTTTTTCTTTGAGTAAGAAGTAGTTCCTGTTTGATTTCCCATTTTACATTTGGATTTCTCTACATTCTAATGTTCCCCCAAATGTTCTCACAGTAATCACTGTAGCACTTTCCATATTAATACATGTGCTATAAGGTAAAGCAATTTAGACTGCACTTTGTCTTGATTGACATATTGTGTTATACGTGAGTAAAGAGTTTCAGGGTTTTTCTTTTGCTTACTTGCTAACTTCCTAATTCTTTTAAGTTAAACTTGTTTTTTATACCTTTCTTTGCAGCATGGGAACAGTGAAGGAGGGTACACTGGAGCCGAACCTCACTATTTTCAGCTCCAGGGACCTCCTGGTTGCCAAATAACTTACCGCCTGAGGAAACCAAATGGCCAGTTGTGAGCCAATAAGAAGCCACAACGTGTCAGATTGCTATTGGACGGTCATTTAAATTCCTTTAAAGACCAATTAACACCAGCAACTTCACTGGTAAATATTTCGAGAACCACAGGGTCCCCAGAGCTGAATATAATGCAGTTAAGCCCCGAGGACCCTCTAGTTCCCATGCTGCTAAAAGGGTAGGGAAGTAGTTAGGAGGGATTACTGCTTTAAAGTAATTTTATACTGTTTAAGGCTGATGCACAAAGGAATATTCAAGCTTAGGTACAAATTCCACCTATTATATTGTTGCAAAACACCGTATTCCCTCAAGCATATATTTTTAACATATATAAAGCCTAATTTCTGAGTTTTTATGGAACTTGTTCTATTAAAATCCTGATTTTGGTACAGTCAAGAGACCAGAGGAAACCCATTGGCTTTAATTTCACATATAAATTAGAAGAAACAAGAACCCATTATAAGATAACACAAAAACCATCTCGATAACATTTCACTGTGCTAAACTTATGCTTCAGGGCACAATTAGACTGTTTCAATAAAACTGGAATGTCTAACACTTATTAACACCATAAAGTCAGCCAGCACACTTCTAACCCGAATAAATTGCATCCTCCTACAATATTAATCGTGATTTATCACCCATGCACAGTGACTATCTTGGTAATGGAAAATCTAATAATGCTCTATCATGTAAAGCTCAAATTCCCACTTACACATGGCGAATTGTAAACATATGGTTTTCACACATTCAGGATAATGCTACTTTATTTCTCAAAGAGTTGCACCAATGCTTGCTGGGTATGCTATCGTCTAGGCTCGAAAGCAGCAGCTATGATTTATTATCTAATATGCACCAGGAGCTGCCCCCCAAATTACCCTTCACAGAGAAATGCTTTCTAACAACCAGAGAATCCAGATAAATCACATAAAAATAACAGGTGGAAATATACCATCAATGTTACAGAAATACAATACAAAAGTCTCAAGCTTGAGGTTGTGTGATTTTATTTTTTTCACAAAAGAAACTTAGATGGGTTGAGAAAAGAGAGGTTATGTTTCTCATGACTGAAAAGACACCAATAGACCAAACTCTTTCCAGTGCATATAAGGTACGCTAGCAATACTCATAAAGGAAGGCATGGTGTGTGTGTGTGTGTGTAATTGGATGGGGGTCACCAGGAGAGGTCAGTCTAGCCCCAACAGGGAAAAGGGGATATTATACCATTAGGTTTCCAGAAAGTAATAAAAATTTCAGAATTACATTGACATATCCTGTAACACGGATCCAATAAATCATTATGAATCCACACATACAGGTTCATGTACAGTATGAACAGGTTCATGTACAGTAGCTGTGAGTTAGTTATCACAAGGTAAAATAAGCTGCTCACAAATAATTGCTTTGAGTTACAAAGTGGCACTTTTAAAGGATTTTAATGATCAATTTAAATGTAAACGCAGATCCCAACCACTCTTCAAGTTGACAATAGTGGGTAAAGATATTTGTAAGCGTAATAGTAAGCTAGCTCTTCAATGCGCGGTTTCTAATCTGTTCCCCACATTCTGAAACTACAAGGCTGTGGCCAGGGTGATGCTGAAGGAGCGCTCACGCTCACGCTGGCCGCGATGAAACCCCTTGCAGCAATGTGTGTGGCCAGCGTGAGTGAGCGCCTGCACATGTTCGGCGCTTAGCTGCTTGCCGAAGCAAGCAAAATTGAATTTGCCTCTCGCTGGCGCGTCACGTGAGCGGCTCGCCCATTGAGGGCGAACCAGCTCAGTGATGTCATGGCCATTCCCCCCCGTGCACGCACCTAGCCCGCCACAAATCTGCCGGCCGAGCATGGAGCAGGACATCACCACGCACGAGCGCCAGCATGCTCGCTCCCTGCCTCGACGCAGCCTAAGGTTCATTTTGGTTCAGCAGTGGGTTTCCACTGAAACTATTAATTGCTCTTTCTCCAGTCAAACTCATACTGAATACAGTTTTTTTTTTTTTTATCAACCAGGCTACAATTGTTCAGTGCATCACACATTGATGCAGCTCTGGTGAGTGAACACAGGACAAGGTCACTGGCAAAACAGAGGCTCTCCCTTAGCAATTTATTTGGGCTTTATTTATACTGTACACAAACCACTCGTGTCATCATCTATCATCATTTAGAATCTGGTTCAAAATATTTATTAGCTTTAATGGTTCCAATATTTCATCTGTTATAATGGATTAAACACTCCAGTAACTCTTTTAACACATGTATTTCCTCTAATTGTTTAACCCTTTGTAAGATAAAACAAGACTCTAATGAAAGGGATACAGTTAATATGCCTTTACTGCAGCCATTTTGTCTGTGATATTTTCCCAGTTTTACATTTGGGCCCATATTTACAAGACAATGCTATTCCACAAGACACCTTCTGGTAACAGAAGACACCAGGCAGCCCATTGAGGTCAATAGGCTATAAAGTGTTTTTTTTGAGCTACAAGTTCTCTTATGGAATAGTGCTGCTTTAGGCATAAATGTTACATAACAAACTCAGTTCACTGGTTTAAGTTAAACCAGACCGTCATACCAAGTCAGCTATTATTAATCTGCATTGTGTATTCTACGAATGGTTAAATAAAATAAAAATATATATAGCAAATGGAAATATTACTGTATGCTCATTTGCATGTCTTAGACAGGTCTGCAACCCCGCCTTTCACCATTATTACCCAGCACACAGCACATCCACTGCAGCAAGGGGTTCTGGGAAATTACATGAAAGAGAGCACACAGTGCCACCTTTTGCTTCAAAACCATTAACATGGTTCCCTATAGTGTGTGTGTATATATATATATATATATATATATATATATATATATATATATATATATATATATATATATATATATATATATATATAATTTTTTACCAAAATGTTCAACCACTTTATAACAAGTGACATTCAGTGTCTATTTTGCCGATGGTCAAATGTAAAGCTCTGGTTCCTATTGTTAGAGACACAGTTTGCTTCATCTTATATTTCAATCCCAACAAACACAGTCCATATACTGCAGTCACGTACGGTATGGGGAGTTATAATACTATGTATAGATCTTTCTGTGCTGCCTCTAATGTCTCCCAGGATCACTGAAGGTTTTTGGTAAAGATGCTAATTAAAAAAGGAAGATATGCAACAGAAGAAGAAATATAAGGATATAATATCATGTTTAATCAACATAAATTGGATTGGAATGGCTGCTTGTGTGGCAGTTAGCTGTTTGAAAGGAGGAAAATAAGGGTGTCCCCCCATGCCATGGAACAGGGGTGCTCAACTCCAGTCCTCATGACCCCCCAACGGTCAGGTTTTAAGGATATCCCATAAACCTGGCGCATGTGATATAAATGTGAAGTGATATTAAAGTCCAAAGTTAAAGGATATACAGACTGTAAGTCCCAATCCTGAAAGGTCAGCTGATGATAGATGGTTTCAAAATCACAGTTCACAAAATGTAAAGCATACAGTCCTCTTCACGTTGTATGTTCAACCTGCAGATGTGTGACATTAAGCAGAGAAACAGGACATTGCGCAGTATATTTGATTGCCAATGTTGCACTTAATTTCTAAGCTCAATAGATTGCCTACTTACTAGAAGTAGATGAAATACATGCAGGGGAGAGAATCTGTGCTTGGAGCCTTCTGTGTCCTGGTCGCCTTCGGTAAATCACGAACCCCTCGTGGTGTCCTCCGCTACCGTGGATGTTTAGGAAGGTCTCCCTTTCAGGAACGTAGTCTCCTGGATCAGTCTTAGGGTCCCTGCGGTCTTTTATTCTCCAGTGGGGATAAAAGAGGGCAAAGGATTGCGCAGAAATAAAAACTTTTATTGGACGCCTACCTAAAACAGTTAAAATACTCACAAAAGTCGGTGAGTGTAAAATCAAAGAAGTGCCCGACCCAGCACACCCAAAAAGCTGCACTCTGTCTCTGAATGTCCGCCTCGGTGCCGCGTGTACCTCGCGAGATTCCGGCGCGGTTCGGATGACGTCACCGTCTCCTCTCAGTGACTAGCAGCTTGAGTGTGGGGGGCAGTACCTCTTAGGCTCCTCCCTACGCGTTTCGTGACGGGGAACGTCACTTCGTCAGGGTATTGTGGTGCCTCAGCAATCCCGTGTGCAATATATAGCCCCAGTTAACCCCTAGCTTACAGGAGCCACTAGAAACCAATCATGTCAGAGTGATTAAACTTCCTGATAATTGCAATCAGATGGGTTAAAGTTAATCACCTCTGGGGCGACTCCCAGGTTCATCTTGGAAACATGGGATCACATATTATGCATAAACAGTGTCATTGTATAAAAACAGTATCAAATTCACATAATATATAAAAATTTCATTGGATGAGAGAATGAATAATTAATTCAAAGAAAAGATGCTAAATCGAAATCGATGTTTAACCCTTTAGGGGAGAGGGTCTTGAGAGTGTAGATCCAGAAGGTCTCTTGCTGTGACACCCTCTGTAATCTATCCCCCCCTCTGACACCCACCTTGGGGCAATCTATGCCGATACATGTAAGCCCCTCTGGAGACTGATTGTGATGCAATTTTAAATGGTTGGACACACTATGTGTCTCCAAACCATTTTAATATTGTACACATGTTCGGCGAATCTTCTTTTCAGGTGGCTTAGTCAGTGGCTCATTCAAAGTTTCCATCTATAAACTATATCATTTTCTCTTTCTGTTATATGATAGTATAGTATCACAGCTATATATTTTTTCTGTTGGACATAAAATGAGCAACATAAATACATTTGCAGTGTGTGGCAGGACCTCTGTTATCTTCTCTGATTTAGGTCCATATTCAAGATAAAGCCACTTGTCAGAGAAGCTCATGCCTCAATGGAGCTCAGAGCTTCCCTTACATGGAGAAGTAGCTTCACAGAATAATAAATAGGGCCAGAAATAGAGAAGAATAAGGATGGGAAGAGAGATCCTCAAGCGACCAATGTCTGTCACTCCTTTGGATCATGAAGAAATGAATCAATCACTAGTCTGTAACCAATGTGCTCCAAATGGAACGTTACAATATGTTTTTTTATAGGAGGGGGTCCGCTCTAAGAGATGATGAGGGCCAACTGACCCCTCCACCCCCCTCAACACAACATTTTTTCCCAAATCTACTGTATATTATTGTATATTTATACTGTTGGCTTACACTACACGCCAGTTATAGCCCACAAATCATGGGTGTTCTCTCTTGACCAAGTGACCAGGAAATGGGCTACTTGTAATAAAGGAGCAAACCTAGCGGGCTGTTTATTTACATGTATTTATTTTATTAGCGTAGGATTGAAGCAGGGGGTCTCAGGAGCTGAAACCCATTAAGTTCAGCTCTAGAGACCCTCTGCTTCCGGCGCTACGTATCTCCGAAGGGGGTGCTGGTATTGCCTGCAATTTTAAAGTTCCCATGTCACGTGGGCCAATAGGAAGCCACAATGCATGACATCACTCATTCCTATTGGCCCGCAGAGCGCGGGAGCTTTGAGATGCAAGCATTACCTTAACCCTACTAGCCGAGTGAAGCGGCTACCGGCACCCCCTATTGAAGTCTGTATATCCAAAATCAGGGGAGCCCCGGATCTGAAATTAATGGCGTTCAGCTCCGCCAACCCACTTCAATCCTATGTTAAAAAAAAATTAAAGCAAACGCCAGCTTGGATTGTCACTTTATGAACAGGTAACATTGATCTTTATTCCCACCATTGCACCAGAAAAGAAGCAGCAGACAATTTTTCTTTTCATGGCAGTATTAAATAGCTTGTTAATTCTAATGTGTTAGAGTTACATCTGTAAGAAGCCTGGGGACCAACACAAAATAGTTAGAAGATAGATGCGACATGAACATTTTAAACTACTAATTTGATTGCAAGCTCTTTAGGGCTTCGCTTGTTCCAATGTTCACGTGAACGCCAGATGCTCTTATCACTTTGTATCATCATTCCATGCATTTTAAATAGTTTGCATGCTCAAATGCTCCAGCACTATTATCCATCCAGTTCTGTTTTATTACAGAAAACAGTTTAAACACGCATTTAACATGCCTACATTCATCCAAAAAACAAGATCATTGTTATGCTTTAGTTAGTAGATTGCCATTATAACAAGACAATGTTAGCTCCTTTACCTCCTGCTACTGTGTATATATATATATACAGTAAATATATACAGTATGCACATATTGCCCTTTGTATTTACCTAGCCCCCTTCAACTGATTTCTGGTCAACAACTGCATCCCTGTTGAATGTTGAAGATTTCTTTCTGTTGATCTTGTATTAGTTTCTGTCGGCCTAACGAAATCTTTTATTATGTTATCATATATTACCTTCATATAAAAGCCTAAAACAATATGTGCTTGCCTTCTCTCCTGTGGGAGCCTTGAAATGAAATTATAGTTCTGAGATTAAAAAAAACAAACTTTATCCCATACTAACCAGCAGCAGGAAGCATCATAAAGCGTTGATCTCTAATCCAATTATCTCTATAATTAAGATAATTAGAAACTTCAGTTTCTATTAATAGGACATGATCCACACATATATCAAACTTTGTGAATGTTTGGCAAAGCACAGAATGCACATAAGTGCCTTTGACATTGCATCAGTGTGTGTGTGTGTGTGTGTGTGTGTGTGTGTGTGTGTGTGTGTGTGTGTGTGTGTGTGTGTGTGTGTGTGTGTGTGTGTGTGTGTGTGTGTGTGTGTGTATACAGTATATATATATATATATATATATATATATATATATATATATATATATATATATATATATTTGATATTCATGCTAATGTAAAAAGATCCTTCCTGATTAAGTAGCACAGCAAATTTTTACGTTTCATTTGTATATTCTTTTTCAGATGATCAGTACTTTTGAAAATTGTGCTAGTTCAGAATTTCAGTTGCTATGATAACAATACTGTGTGAACTTTTTAAAATGTATTTCAGTTCCCACTTTATTGTCAGTGAGATGGTGTTTTGATTCTCCTCTTTTGAAATGGCTCAGTACAAGTCCAGGATTATTAAAATAGTGCAAACACGTTCTTTGACAGCCTCCCACCAGAGACTGGAGCTGTGCAGAGAAGCTTCCGTTTTGCTCCGGCTTATTAACTGCTGCCAGCAAGGCTTAAAAGAATGATGCCTGGCACTGGCAAAATGCCACTTTTATGCAGGTTTAAAAATTAATAATAAATCACTCTATTTCATGTGTGAGGGAAACAAAGGAGTACAAAAGTATTTGTGCTCCAAAAAGGAAATTCACTTGTGTGCACACTATGTATGTATAAAATATAACTTTTAATAGGTGTACTTAAAACATATATTACCGTAACACTAAATATAATAAACCTTTAAAAATAAATTAAATGATATGTACACATGCACTAGAGTTAGCCTCACATATATATAAGTAAGTTCCAGTATATAATTATAACTGTAACCTGAGAGGCTAAACAAGGTGCAACCAGGCAAGGTGAGTCAGAGTGACCATCAATTGCAATCACCAGCACAGTAAGTATGCAGCCAAGAACCTGTGGCAGAGATGCGGCTACAATATATTGCTAGATAATAATAGTGATATCTATAAAGCCGACTCTGCCAATTGAAATGTTGTTATATATTGGCTATGCTCGTGAGAAAAAAATGCCCAACACTTGCATACACCAGCACAGAAGGTAATTGGTCAGTTGCTACAGCAGGGATACGGCTACAGTGTGTCCATAGACAGTAATAGTACCCATAAAGCCAACCCTGCTAGCTACACTGATTTTATATATTGGCTATGCTGGTGAAAAACTGGTTACTAACGCACTATATTAAAACAACCCCATAGCAGGGGCTGATGACATAACGCGTCCAACGCGCGTTTCCCTCCTACTATGGAGCTTCGTCAGGGACAATTTTACATGGGAGAGGAAGTGGAAGCTATTTAAATGCTCTGGTCGTCATGGCGATGGGCAAGCTAATCGCTATAGCGCATGCGCAAGGCACGCTTGCATTGCTGCATAAATCACATAGGTTTACCTATTTTAAAATGCTGATGGCAGAAATCCTACATTTCTAATTGGTAATGGGACTTTAAGTGAGCATTCTAGCTGAATATAAAGACACGGGAGAATGGCACCGATCGCGGGAAATTACTGCTCGCAATCGGCTCCAGTTGTCTCTGCGCATGACCAGACTGTCGGCTCTCACAGCCAGTGAGTCAATGTCAGCGCGCATGCTTACTCAAACATAGTATTTATTGCTATCTAGGCTCCTTTGCGCAAGCGTGAGTAAAGATCATTTTAACTCCACATCTCAATGGTGGAATTGCGCATGCCTAGAGTGATAGAAAATCCAATGCTATGAATAAGGTCCCATTACGTAATCTTGCTAAACACAGAAAAAGAATGAACATAAGTAGGATTGATGATAGATGCAGCAAACACTCTCTCCAATGGAATCATGTCAACAATACAGTGCCAAAAAATAAAATGAAATACCCATTAAATATTGAACACACAACTGAAAAGTTATCATTAATTGTCATAATATATGTTGTGTGATTGGTTGTTACAAATATCTATAAACCCATAATATGATAAAAAAGGGGTTTATAGGTAAGGTAATATAGTCAATGATTCAAAATAGAATTGAGAATAATCTAATAATGTATAGCACTATCATGGCTGTGATATCCAAACTCTGTGGCAGAACTACTCTCAGATAGGTCGGCAGAGATATAGATCAGCTAAAACTGAGTATCGTATACGGGTAGTGGAGGGTACAAGTAACGGCATGATTGGGTTATCTGAAAAGGGGTAGGCAAGACAACCAGGCAATCAGGAGATCAAATAAAGGGAGTGAATGTGAATCCTTCATTGAGTCCGTATGGACTCCTGGTCTTCAGTTTATAAATCCACTCTGCCTCAATGCGTAGTAGCATCTGGTCTACATTACCTCCTCTTGCTGGGCACCTAATTTGATAGATTCCCATAAACTTGAGGCTATTGACATCTCCATCATGATAATGCGTGACGTGTCTATTTCATGTGTGTACTATATGCTGCTGTTATAACTATAAACCTTTCACAGATGGAGGTGCATGCAACACATTATATCTTCTCTAAGTCCGAAGAACTTGCTGCAGTGAAGGGTTAAAGTTCTACCTTTCCACTGCGTGGACTTTTTCATCGTAACATAAAATGCACTTAGCACTAAGAATATTATTCATTTCTGTTTTATGTACTACAACAAAAATACATTCCCACATCTTCTTAGGCATGCCCACATTCATTACAGAAAATAAACAGAAGTGTGGCTCACTAAATGATGGCTCTGTAGCTGACTGCAGACATAATGGGATCATTTTCCTTCCTCACCAAGTACAATAAATATTTAATATATATCAGAATCACTTCGAATAGCCACTAACAAAGTCATTAAGACTTGGATATCTAGAGCAGGGGTAGCCAAATCCAGTCCTCAGATATTTCTGCTTCAGCATAGATGGCTCAATCATTGGCTCAGTCATGTGCTGAAGCAGGGATATCCTTAAAACCTGACCTGTTGGTTGCCCTTGAGGATTGGAGTTGGCCACTTCTGATCTAGAGGAACTTGTTTCTAAACTGCCTAAAAAGAGCACCACATTTATTTTTATCACAGGCATAATCCCTGTCATTTGTACTTACATATTTTGATAACATACAAAGGTGGATTTCTTTACTAAAGCTTGGGCTTCCTTTGTCTGTGGAGGTCTTCCAGTGCTGCCAAGAGAATGGGATAGAACAACATGGCCACAGGCGACTTCACTGCTTCCACGTATTCATTTGGGGTTGTATTGGTCTTTTCTTAATAACCATACTGTATGCGTGTCCAAAGTGGCAGAATTTTAGTAAATTGATTTGCTTAAAACGGCAGCAGTTGTATGGTGTCAAAAGCACTCTTCATAAAAGAAAATGCACAAGAACGTACAGGAACTCAATTGAAAAAAGGTACATTTTATTAATATATCTGTGTTTTTCAGTAGAACTCCAGTGAGTACCAATCGTTTAAAAAACATATATACTTAAAAACAGTAAATACACTGTACAAAGTGGGACAATAATATGTCTGACAATTCATGCTGCTTGTTGCCAGCAGACCACTTCTTGGGAGCATCAAAGTGCGCAGTATGGGGTAATATTGAGCAATTCTCCACTTTTTTTTGGAAGGGAACCCAACTACTGTACAGTATGAACTGAATCCCAGAAAGAAAAGATGATACAGTCATTCTGATATAGCATTTTCCCCCACATAACACAGAGTGTCGCTAACTTTATAATCCCTTTGTAAATCTATGAGTTTTATATTAAGTGGATAGAAGAAAGTCAAAACTGTTTTGGTTATTGAGTGACGCAGTTAGGTGGTGCTAAGCATGAAGTATTAAGTGACATTAACCCAATTTAACAACACGTTAAGACTAACGGTGTCCAATGTACAGTCTCCAAAGGACAATAACATAACGTTAAATCATGCTGGCATCCGTAAAGGGCATAGCTTTAACTACAGTACTAGGCCATTAGTAATAATGACGTAAATGGTATGGAAACAAGGCATTACTCTAATATTGCGTATCCACTAAAGATTAACGCAGAGACTTAACACTGCATGAGTTAGGTCATACCTAAACTTAGCATTAATCACATCCAAACCCTGAAGAAGGTTTTTGACAGGGTTTGGATGGATGTAATGCAACAGTTAAACATTGAGTTAACTAACATAATTTCTTGCGATATTACCCACTCCTCTCTTTCTCAGCTTGAATTAAAACCCGATGTTAGGGTCTAAATCGAAGTAACACCCAGATAAGCATAACTGCCTGTCATTGGAAGATAATGTCATGTTATGGGAGAAGGAGTGGCTCAGTGAGTAAAGACACTGAGTGGCACTGAGTTTAAAGCAGGGGAGCCTGGTTCAATTCCTTGTGACCTTTGGCAAGTCACTTTATCTCCCCGCCGATTCATTTCAGCTCCGGAAATCCCCTGCATCCAGAAATACTTACCTCTGTAGTGGGTGCTGGTAGCCACTCCAGGGTTCAATATATGGCTGCTTTTCAATGCTCTTGGGCCCTGCTAACCAATAAGAAGCCGTGACACCACGCAGTGCAGCTTCCTATTGGCCCATGTGACTGGGGGGGCTTTATACTGCAGGAGATACCGGCACCCTCTTCGGAGGTAAGTATCTCTGTAAGCAGGGGGTCCCCGGAGCTGAAATTAACATGGTTCAGACCCCGTGCTTCAATCCTCTATTTAGAAAAATGAAAAAGGAAAACATTTGCACCTTTGGATTGCACCTTTAAACCTCTGCTAATGAGATGTTGAATGGCTGCCGTTTTTTGCATATAATTATCTTTCAGAATATGCATTAATCTCAGGGAACACAACGTCCGTTCTTGATTTAGGTAACATCATGCCATGAACCCCAATTTAATGAAGCTTTGTAGATCTAGCCTTACATGGCTACTTTAACAAGTATAAAAGAAGCCATATTGAGCTATGTTAGCCAATCCGAGTGCATCATGCTTGAAAGATGGACATAAGGAACATGTCGTTTAATAAGAAGCTGTAGAAGCAAAATATAGAGCAAACGCAGCACATACATAATGTATGGATAGGGTAACAGAAAGAATCTTGCTTTTCCCTTTCAAATTTTCTTCACCCGAATATGCTTTGTTTTCCATCCCCTGCACCATACAATTTGCACAGCTTTATTCTGAAAAATAAAATACCAGCCTAATGAAACACAATCCCTCAAAAATGAGGATGCTGCTTTTCCCGTGAGCAGAATTGGCTTCCTCATCCTGGCTAGCAATTATCAAATGTGTCAATGCTTTCTATTACCTTGCTGAGAATTTAAATCAAGGCAGACAGCACTCCCAGAACTGGGAAAAAAACCATTAGGACAATGATTTTTATTCACAGAAGAGACTTACCTTGAGTGACAACTAGAGAGAGAAATTCTGTATTTGCCAATTACTGTCTGTTTAGTAATAGAATCTTGTGCTTGGTTTGATAGGCATTTGACCTGTGGAGGGATGAGAAGTGGCCTGAAGTGTCTGAATGTGATACAGTCTGCCAAGCATTATTAAAGGTCATCTTGCTGCTCTGTTTTAAATACACAGCCTAACAGTAAATATACAAGGTGACCAATAGCCATGCTATTTTGTCTGACGGTAGACCATGAAACATCTTGTGCAAAATGAAAGATAGAATGTGCCTATCACTTTCCTCCATTCAGATTACCCATTTAGTGCTGGATGGAGATGCACGATATTACAGCAATGTATTATCAACCATAGAAGTACCGCAACACAACGTTCTATTAAGTAACATACATTGTCCTTGCAACAACATGAAAACACTCAACTTCACAACGCCGTCTTCAGCTCTTTCATTTGTCTTTGCTCGTACAGTATGTTAAAATGCTTTTCAAGTCCACCCCACAAAATCATTAGTTAGATAACAATTACATTTACAGGAGACGTGTATCAAAAAAGAGCCCCCCATTGTATAAACCCAGTAATTTCCCCGCCTCCCCCCACCCCCTCCCTATATTTATAAAGGACACTAATGGGGGGATTTATGGGCTCTATGTAATAAGAAGTATGTGTGCGCTGACACAGTTGCGCCAACAAAGCACTCTTTGAAAAAGTCCATAGCCTGGACGAAACATGTTAGAGTGGTTGCCTGATGTTTGCTGCTAGCGATCAATAAAGTTTTTTTAGACATCCATGCGTTGGCTGCTGAAGTTGCTGTGAACCACGGACCATCCTACCCCCTTCTTCCTGCGCCAACAAATTAGCATTTATTTCTGTATGAAATGCGTCATATTTATGAAGTGCATTTCTACTGTGTTAGAATTTGCTGCATGCTGCGCTAGTATTCTGCACTAATAAAAGATGTATGCCACCTTTTAGGTGACAGGAAACCGTAGCCCAAGCAATGGGGCACAATTGGAGCAAAATGCTTTGATACATACAGATGTAGCAAAATGTAACGTCTTTGGTGCCGCAGCCGCTTACGGTGACGTGACCACAGTGGTCACGGCAGCGAAGGATTAATGCTGTGGGGGGTCCCATTGAGAAGCATTGTGATTGCAGTGTGATCGTGGCACAATGTCCCCAGCATGACGCTGACTTTTGCTTGTTCCGCCACAGCGCTGGGGACAGTAAGTCTTACTACATCTGTAGGTACCGGGTGAAAATACTCACAACCTGCTCCAGAATTGCCTTGGTAAATAGACTCCTCTGAGTCTAAAGGGGGTCTGCTTTACTAAAACTGGGGGCTTACTTTTTCTGTAGAGGATATCTGATGTTTCCTTCACACTCTTCAAACTCTGGTTTCCTTTTCCATATATCAAAGTGACCTTGTGCTACAGTATGTATCAAGGCAAAACACCAGAAGTATAAAATAAAATACATGAGATTATTTGCGTAATACACACACAATAAAGTGTCAAAGGGCTTTCCACACTCGAATGAATGATTTGGGGAGTGGTAATATGGAGGGGTTAAGCAAAAGTGTAATGGATTTATCAACTACTGATTGGAGTTGCTAACTGCTTGAATTTAGTGGGACTGTCATGAATTCGTAGCTGATGCGGACCAAAGTCAGCCTGATTTGCAGACAGCTGTCAGTTTACTAGACTACGGCCCAGTCACTGCGTGTACATGTGCGTCGGAGCACTTGGCGGTACGCGCACCAATTTCAGCCGTGATCTGTGGTCTGGGACAAGCATCCAGAGGAGAGCTGGAGGTTACGATGGGGGGTTTGGGGGGGTCATGGTGGAGGCGCGGCCATGATGTCACGTAGCTGGTTCACCCTCATTGGCTGAACCGCCACCGTGACCATCGCTGCTCGCCGGTCGCACCAAAAGACAGAAATCATGTCTTTTTGGGAATGGTGGTCGCCCATTGAGCTTTCTGCAGGCGCTCGCAGGTAGTAACTGGGGCCGTCCCCATGGAGGGCCGTATCTTGTTCCATATATATCAACTTGATCGTGTGCTATGTATCAAGGCAAAACAATTACACCAGATGTATAAAAGAAAATACTATGAGATTATTTGCTTAATATACACACAATAAAGTGTCAAAGGGCTTTCCACACTCAAATGAATGATTTGGGGAGTGGTTATACGGAGGGGTTAACAAAAGTGTAATGGATTTATCAAATACTGATTGGAGTTGCTAACTGCATGAATTTAGTGGGACTGTCATGAATTAGTAGCTGATGCGGACCAAAGTCAGCCTGATTTGCAGACAGCTGTCAGTTTACTAGACTATGGCCCAGTCACTGCGTGTACGCGTGCGTCGAAGCACTTGATGGCGCGTGCACCAGTTTCAGCTGTGGTCTGGGAAGCACATCAAGTGGAGAGCAGGAGGTCACGACGGGGGGGTGGGGTCATGGTGGAGGCGCGGCCATGCCGTCACGCGGCTGGTTCGCCCTCATTGGCTGAACCGCCACTGTGACGTGACCATCGCTCACCGGTCGCGCCAAAAGACAGAAATCTTGTCTTTTTGGGAATGGTGGTTGCGCATAGCGCTTTCTGCAGGTGCTCGAAGGTACTAACTGGGGTCATCCCCATGGAGGGCCGTATCTTGCTCCCACCACGCACGCAGTATCACGCGCAGCCGCGAGCATTGGGGACGAGGCCTTAGTCGTTAATTGTGGATTGCAGTCTCGGTGAGGGAGGAGAGAGAATAAAGAAGGGATGGTAATGTTTCCCAGCTCTACAGAGTGCTCACCGCAGTATTAAAAGTGCAACAGTCACCCCACATCATAAATAATCACGTCTACACCCCTACGTCCCTATGTGAAAGTTGGTAACTCTCTTTCTGAGGTGTAGCACCATTTGTTTTCCTCTTGATTGTTTAACATAACCTTATTGCCTTTGTGTGTCTCACAATCCAATGTACTTATTTAACGTGTTTGCTGATGGATAGATTTACAGTACATGTCTCTGCTTGAGCAGTTCCATCATCAAATATGCAACTTTTAAATAATGTTTTTTCTCGCCTGTCTAAAAGAAGCTGCCAAAAAATAAAGCAGTGATGGACATTAGCTGTGCTCCACGGTGTCCCTGTTGTGTTAGATGTTCACAGAGGTAATGCGGGTCATTTCACCAGCTCACTAAATGAGGCATTGCTTGACAGTTCCTTCACAAATATTTATTTTGAAGTAAAATTTAAAAAAAAAGAAGCAAACAAGGTTCACGTGGAATTGTAGGATATCTGCGATGCTCTGGACATGTCCAATAACTGACACACGAGATTCTCCTGTCAGTATTTATTCACTTGAACCAACAGATCAACTCCTCTGATAATCCTTTACATCAAAATGCTCAAATGCAAAACATTATCTACAGAATATAGTTTTAAAGATCAAATGTATAAAATATCAATATAGTCACACTTAAAAATGTTCTGCTAGTAATTGTGGGTCTATACCGTGCTATGCTTATATAGTGCACTGTGCAAAGTCAGGTATTTGAGATGTTTTAATTATATCAAATACAAAGTAAAAGTGTTTTCTGCAGTCAAGTAAATTAAATAACCCCACTGTAATAAAAAAACGATGCGTCAATATGCATTATAACATAAACGTTTGCTTACATATTTGTCATGAGGTTAGAGCTGATAGTAAAAGCAAGACAAAGGGGTCAGTCATTAAAATGCAATAGTGCCGATGTGGGAGTTTCCGTGTGATGGTGCCCTGATCGCCACTATTCCAATCAATGATTAACCCCGAAAAGTACTTATACTGCTCAATACAATATCAAGATGCAGTCTTTGCAAATAGAGCCTCCTTGGCGCTGGGACTTTCACTCGCTCAATACAATACATGAAAAAAATTAAAATGTAGAGAAACAATGAGGAGTAGCACACTTAATTAAAGATGCTGTCACCTCTGTGAAAATGGTAACACTAGATGCTATTTCACCCTAAACACTCCAGAAATGGTGATGGAATTGACCATAAACATACACATACCACCACCAAGCAGTTAAACCTTTACACCCTGGATTAGTAATCTAGGTGTAACCCAATCAATTAAGATGTATATTATAACACCATAGTACTCCAAGATTACACTGTGAATGATAGTTAATAGAGAACACTCACATCAATGGAGTTGAGATGAAAAAATTGCGCCTCTGCTGGATGGATAATTCTCAGCAATAATATGTGGGAAAGAAAAATGTAAACATAGCACAGAACTGCTATATATCAAAATTTAATAAACCAACATTTAAACACAAACACTTGAAATAAAACTCACAAATTCCTTCGTTCTTTGTAAGCCTTTCAACCCTTTAAGCCTGGTTGTGGGGCCCTTTGATGTCTCTTTCCTCTGTGGCTGCTTGGATCCTTGCCTCTGTGGGTCCACGTGTAGAGCCTCCTCCGGTATTACGTCCTGGTAATCCTAAGCATTCCCTGCGACTCCAATACAGGAGTTCCAGGGTTGGCATAGAGTTTCACAGAGTCCCACAGCAAAAGGGTATCAATAAATAAGCTACTTAGAAATGCGTAACAGATAGCAAACCTCACCCTATATGTTTCGTGAGAGACGTCTCACTTTCTCAGGGGTGTACAATATCAAGATGATTACTTCACCGTATAAGACCAAAGTTACCAAAAGAAAAATATAGGACCCCTCAATTACTCAAATATGTAAACTCTAATTTTAAAAACTAAAGTATAGAACTATGGTGACTTACCAAATATAACACAGTAATGTATTAGGAATAGAATTAGCTGAATGCTATTAGGATTTAATGTCCTGGCACTAGCATTCCAAATGGTGTACTCATTCTACTGCATCGTGCATTTGCTGCTAGTGGACTGAATTACCTGAGGGTGTGATCGAATATACAGTGTCTATGCAGTTTATGTATACCGCAAATGGGAGCCCTGTGGCTTACAGGATGACTTTTTCCTGATTATTAATATTCATAAAGGTTACCATGTTTACAACAGAATTGCTTAGATTTACTCACTGTTTCTTTCCCTTTTATAAGCAGCATCTCAAAAACAAAAATTATCCTCAGGCACCATACAAGTCGGTGAGAGACGGAAGTCTGCAGAGAATAGCAGCACCTCAGTATGTGGCATTTTCATAAATATGTGTCAATAGTCATTATACAAACGGAGTAAACTTTTTTCTATCGTTCTATAATAAATTGAAATATTATTATACCAAAATAAGAGGCATTTCAGACATTGGGATCAGAAACCACAGGAAACCTCAAACAAAAAATTCTAAAAAGTTGCCCGTCTACAACAGTGTTTCCAATATACTGTATCTCTAGACTACCTGGACACATGCTAGATGAGACCGTCTCACATTCAAGTCTTAGGCAGCGCTTATAGCGACGGCGACGTCACGTAAAACAAATGTATGGCCGCCGTCGCGTGCGCTTATAGTAGAAGTGACGCGACGGCGCGACGGATTGGTCACGGTCGCTGAAAGACAAATCAATTTGATTTTTCCAGCGACCGCAGCGTCATGTCACCATCGCGTCGCTGTCGCCGGCACTATAAGCGCAGACTTAGATCTCTGCAGCACAGTTAAATACCTGTTACATCAATTCACTTAAAAATAGAATATCACTACTTGCCAGGATAACTTAATGGATCATTGTTGTTTAAGAACGGAGATGCCGTATTCATGACCCTTCGTAGTGTTGACGCTCTGGCAGAGAAGCGCCTGGCAGTGTATGTATTTCTCTCATTTGTGTCATCTCCCAATCCAGCTGAGCATCATAATAGGTGTAAAGAAATAAATGATTACAGTGCAAACAAAAATGTAGCTGGATGAATTATTCGAAAAGTGGGAGTGTGCACTTGCAGTATGACTGACACAGACACAATTGCTGTTGAATTGAATCACTTGACGGAAGAAGATAAACCGGCAATGAAAGTGCCACCAGCAGTGACAGGACTCCCATACAATCTTTATACGCAAAACCATATATTTAGTAAAGGAGGCTGAATATAAATGTTGCTGTAAGTGCTGGTTTACCTACTGTCTTCATGTGTCTTTTAGCTCAACAGAGTATGTGCCAATTAATAATTGATTAGGTCAATAAACCTGTATGCAAAACTTACAATTTCAATTAATGCCTTCCAGTAAAAGATGGAAGCCCCTTAGATGACAAGGCCCATGATCGCGGGAGCTAGACACCCCCTTTCCCCTCTGTTGGGCTGACTCCTCCCCCCCCCTGCCCTCGTCAGGATGTGGGGGGTGGGGGGAAGGGTATTTAAATCCTGTGCAGTGGCAGGAAGTCAGTCCGATTCATGACAGAAAAGTTTAAGGATCTCTTCTCCAATAGCAGGAGCTGATTGTGAGGCCTGTTCTCTGCATGCCTGTCGCAGCATTAGCTGGCTGGGGCGCTCAGCTCAACCTGGTGGCATCGTGTCAGAGTCAGGTGGTGAGGTGCCGGGCGGAGCACGCGCAGAAACTGCCCAGGCATGCAGGAACTCGGTAGATCCCCTCCAGGTGCAGGGTTGCGGGTGCTGAGCGGGCGGAAGGGGAGTGCTATCTGAGCTTCCTGGTAACCATGTGTCGGGGTGCAGGATGGCGCGCCCCGGTGCTGCAGAGGGACTGTAGCGGATGAGTGCAGCTCTGTATGAGACAGTCTCTGGGTCTGGATGTCATTGGGAGAGACACAGAGCAACAGGCTCAGCGAGGACAGTTTCCACTCCGTTTGTCAAGCACATGTGAAATCAAACTCAGGTTATCATTTTATACTTTTGGTGCAACAATTGCACCAAGTGCAGGACTCATTGCCTGTTATGTGGTATGTCTGTTTCTGATGTGGATAAACCGAGCACAGAGCCAGAGATTACACCTGTGAAGGCCATAGGTGGACAGGTTCCTATCAAGCTATACAGCACTTTATTGCAGTTTGTACCCCTTTTTGATGCCAGAGTGACCTGGATGGTCTTTCTGATCTGTGTAGAAGCAGAGGTGTTATATTACAGAACACTGGTTGTGCACATGGAGTGATTGTCAGATATCCTGCATGCTGTTACACCTTATGCATTATATGCAGTCCTAATGGCTCTGCTTGTTTCCTGTTAAAATCAATAGTTTGCAAGTTCTCTGGGGAAACTCATGTTTTAGGCATTGAACAAGAGGGGAGGTCTGATCTGTTATGGATGCTTTATGTTATACTGTACTGTATATCGTATTGTTGATCCATTGGACTAATATCTTTTAATGGAGCAAAATAAAAATTTCCCTTGGCTCTGGGAAGTTGTGGGATAACTATAGGAATTAATATCATTAAGAGTTATTCATTTTATTTTCAAGTACGGTTTATCCCCAGAGGTTGGATGCAGAGCCTGCAGTGTAGGCTAGTCGCGGCTGGTAGCAGCTGCAGGCAGAGAAAGTCGGCGCCCAGAACGGCAGGGTGTATGAGCCGGCGGGCCCAGGGACCCAGGCCCACAGGCAAATTCTGACACACCATCCTAACTAGCGTTATAGAGAAAAACACCACTTTGTTGCTCAGCTCTGTTTAAATACCAAGTCATGGTTGGGTTTGCGTATGGAGCCGCCTGTAATGGGCTGGCTTTCAGGTATGTGCATCTAATTTGGGGGCAAGGCTATTTAATGCTGCTTTTACCCTGGTATTATAGAGCTTTGCGCGCAAGTGAGAAGTGTTCAATATAAAATTAGGGTTTGGCTGGTAGCATAATCTGCCCAGTCATGAGATTTGGGGAGTACTTGAGGTTAAACCTCCAATTCCAGCCCTTGTGATGAGGCATGCTAGAGTTTTATTTAACATTACGATTCAGGAGGGGCTGGCAATATGGGCTTAAACTAGCCGAGTGCATAGCGGACCATGTGCCCTATAGTTGAGAGTGGCCTGCATTTGCATTGACGGGAAGGATCCACGGTGGTTGGATTGGTACTGTGGTGGGGGATTCTGAAGGGAGGTGCACTCAGCTGCAGGATCACAGAGTTAGGTTTGATCACTTGGTCTTTGCAGCAATTGGGTTTGATCGGAGGTGCTCTGTGCATACCTCCGGAATCTACATGAGACACACAAGCAATAAAGCAAGTGTTGGCTAAGTTTACTCCTAGAGTCACTTGTTGCTCTACACTGACATTGTAAATGTAAAGCCTACTGAATTTGGATCCGAAAACCTTTTGTGGGTTTTTAGGTTATTCAAATTGTTAGAAATTGTGTAAGATTAGTAAATGTGTCATGCAATGGGTAGAAGCTCTAGGGGATTCCATGTCGATAGACTGTTCTCTGTCTTTGATACTCTACTCAAACCACCCTCAGCAGCCTCTCCTTCCTCCATCTCCGCTCAGGACTTTGCTTACTATTTTAAGGAAAAGGTGGAATCCATACGTCAAAATATCCCCTCTGTTTCTTCCTCCCATCCTACACCTCTTCCTAACTCTCCTCCTGCCTTCCTTGACACTTTATCACTGTCTCAGAGGAGGATGTTTCGCTGTTGATCACCTCTTCTACCTCTACCGCTTGCCCTCTTGACCCCATTCCCTCCCATCTCCTAAAACCTCTTGCTCCTACTATAATCCCTACGCTCACACACATTTTTAACTCCTCCCTCTGCTCTGGAACCTTTCCATCCTCCTTCAAACATGCAACAGTCATACCATTACTCAAAAACAGCAAGCTTGACCCTACCTGTCCTTCTAACTATCGACCTGTCTCCCTCCTGCCTTTTGCCTCTAAACTCCTTGAACGTCTTGTATTCTCTCGCTTGCTCCATTTTCTCAACACCTATTCTCTCCTAGACCCTCTACAATCTGGCTTCCGCACTGCTCACTCCACGGAAACAGCCCTCACTAAAATAACTGACGACCTCCATGCTGCCAAAGACAGAGGTCATTACACTCTGCTCATATTACTTGACCTCTCTGCAGCATTTGACACCATGGACCACCCTCTTCTCCTTCACATTCTCCATACTCTTGGTATTTGGAACAAAGCTCTATCCTGGATCTCATCCTACCTCTCCCATCGTACTTTCAGTGTCTCTTCTGCTAACACCTCCTCTCCTCTATTGATCTCTCTGTGGGGGTACCCCAGGGCTCTGTCCTGGGACCTCTTCTCTTTTCTCTGTACACACTCTCTCTAGGTGACCTAATAACATCTTTTGGGTTTAATTATCACCTCTATGCTGACGACACACAAGTATACTTTTCAACACCTGACCTTACATCTGCTGTACAAACCAATGTTTCTGAATGTCTCTCTGCTATATCATCCTGGATGGCCCTCCGTCGCCTTAAACTCAACATGGCTAAAACAGAGATCCTCATACTTCCTCCCAAACCTGGCCCTACTACCTCCTTCCACATTACTGTCGGAACTACGATCATTCACCCAGTAGCCCAAGCACGCTGCCTAGGGGTCACACTCGACTCCTCTCTCACATTCGCCCCTCACATTAAAAACATTTCTAAAACCTGTTGCTTTTTCCTCCGCAATATAACAAAGATACGCTGTAGGCGGACGCTCACAGAGGTATGCAAGGGAGACTGATTATAGTGAAATTGCGCCTGTATCCTTAACATCAGGAAACCATCCAAACAAGGAGTAAACAAAGCTTCTATTCAATTGGGAGTATTTCTAGTGAAATACTATGCAGTTCACAACTCCCTTAGATAAGCATGTCTCCCAGCCCCAAACATATAGCATGAATTAAGCAGATATAAGAAGTCTCATAAATGAAAGTCTTATCTGTTCCTTGTGGTTTGGAGGGAAAATCTTCTCTGTCCCTGGTTCAGCTCCCTTTTCCTCAGGGTGTGTCAGCATTCAGGTTTAGAAGTTTCCCCTGTGTCTTGAAAGCAGCTCTGCTGTTTCTTCTGGCAGGGTTCAAGACTGTTTGTCTCCAAGTTTAGCTCAGGTGTGAGCTAAGGAGTCTCCCTTCCTGTCTCAAAAGACAGGTTTTTCTAAGCAATCTAATCAGGCAGGTGGTGTTTGTTAATTAACTACCAGCAGTTAACCACCACACTGCTGGATTAGAGGCACATTACCTCAACAGGGATAACTCCCCTGTTACATACCTCCCCTGTTTGTGGGAAGCTCAGGCTTGCCACGGCCAAAGCCAATCCTTCCACTCTCATTCTAGATATCTCTGTGACTTGAATGAGAGTGGATGGAGGAAGAGAACCCTCAGTCCTGCTGGGATTGGAGCCCTTTCTCCAGTTTATTCGTGTCTCCTCCCGAAGGTGCTTGAGATCAGCACTCCTCAGTCGCTCGAGGAGGACTTTTTCCAGGTATAGTCTTTTTGCTACATGCGCAGTCATGAGATTTTCCTCGCGTAGGGTGCTCGCCTTATTGTAGGCATACTGTATGGCAGCAGTTGCAGAGCGTTTAAAAACAGCCCTTTGAGTTTTCCGCTCTTGAAGCTGTCTCTCTGCCCTTTTCCCACTCAATGGGGTTGCTAGTTCAGCCTCTTTGGGGTTAAGTTGCAATTCCACACCCACTTCCAGAGAATGTCCCATCTTTTCAGCTTCATCAGCTAAGGATTCTTCTGGTTTTGATTCAGCACGTGTACCTTCTTTTTTTGTCTGTTGGGTGGCTGAAGGTTTTGCTAGTGCTTGTTTAGGTGGTTCAAATTTTGCAAACTTGTCCTTCAGACGTGCGGTATTCCCAGCTCTCACTGTACCCTTGTCTTCATGGGTTTTTGTGGCTTTGGGATACTGACGCTTAGTCAGGGTCAATAATTGTCCTTGTAGGACTGTAATCTCATCCACGAGAGATCCCTGTTTTTTGAGTGCGTCTTGCAAGTCTCTTCTCAGGGAATTTATCTGCATGCTTTGCTTTCTCTGAGCTTGCTTCCACATTTTTATTGCATTGTGAAGCACTATGAATTTCTTTGCTCGGGCCACAGTTACTTGTTTTAGTTTCTGAACCTTCTTGTGCTCCCTTTTGTGCCGGATCACCTGGGTTCTAAGCTTGGCCTCTAGCGATGCTTTGGTGACGCTCAGGGTAGCCTTCAGTTTCTCATGCTGCTTTGTTGGGACATACTGGGTCATCAGACGTTCCTGCAGCATTTGAATTTCTTTAACAGCCTGCAGATTGTCTTCCTGCAGAGTTCGCTGCTTCTCCTCAGCCTTCTCGAGGTGCGTACGCACACCTTGCAGTTGGTTCTGCAGTCGGTGCTCTGCTTCAAACTTCTCACCTTCCAAAAGTCTATTTATTTCTTTAAGCTCGTGCAGCTTTTCATTCTTTTTCTTGACGTCGTCTGTCAAATGAAAATTTTCTTCTTTGAGTTTTAAGTTTTTTCTTTTTAATCTTAAATTTTCTCCTTTTTCAGTCTCTGTACTATTCAGGGCCTCCTTCCATTTATGCACATCTGCTTTGAGAATGACAGTCTCCTGGCGTGAGACTTCCTTCTCTAGGTTGAGGGTCTGAAGCTCCTACTGAGAGACTTGGAGATCTGTATTAAGATTGACAATCGTTTCTTTAGAAATGTCCAGCTCCTCAGTGAGACTGTGGAGTTCCTTTCTGGAAACTTCCAGGTCTGTGCGGCAGCTGTTGGTCTCATGATGTGAGGCATCCAGTGCTCTGCGGAGTGTCAGAACCTCTTTCTGAGATAAGTCCACCTCTGTCCGGACACTGTTGACCTCCTGTTGTGAGGCATTCAGCTCTATGCGAAGAGTGTGAACCTCTTGCTGGAAGACTGTCACCTGCTTCAGTGCCTCCTCATACTTCCGCTTCAGCTTAGCCATCATTTTATCATATTGGTTCTGCTTTTCATCCATGGCGGAAATAGTAGCGTTTGCAGTATCTAGCTCAGTCTTGAGATCGTCCAATTCTGTCCTGGCTGCAGAGTACATTGCAAGCACATATTCCTGTAGCTTCACGTTATTTTTCAGTAGCTCCGCGTAATCATCTTTCTTTTGTTTCAATTGTTCACGGAGTATATCACAGTCACACCTGGTATTTTTCAGGGCATCTTCAGGGCTGGTCAAGGGATCGTCACTCACTGGTTCCGGCTCCACTTCACTGGGATGGTTGGTTGAGGGTTCCTCACTGTTGGCACCGGACAGACACTTCTTTGGGGTACACGACTTCTGCCTTGTGCCCTCTGGATATTCGGTTAACCGCGGGACGAATTCTCCATTTTCTCTAGGCTGCAGGGCAACTCGGTCCCCCTTTTCCTCCACAGGATCTGCAGACGTGTCTGTTCCTTCCACGGTAAGGGAAGAACCGCTTTTCTTTTTCCGCCTTTTTGTTTTGGATGACTCCGTCCCATCAGGAATACTGTTGTCTCCTTCTTTATTTGATACTTTAGCAGCTTCATTATATACGCCAGGCTTTTCTTGCAGTTGCTTTAGCTGACAGAAATATTGGGTGATCTGCTGCTCCCGCTCTTTCTCTTGTCGACCATATTCGTCATCATAGAGAGCGGTCTTTTCTGTTGGTGCCGAGTTCAGGCACCCCCGCCCCCCCCCCCCCCCATTCTTGGGGTGTTTTGTGGATGTGACTCGGTTCGGGTTCCCCGAAAGAGATGTCTTCCTCCTTATTGGACTGGAAGGGCCACTCTTCCGTGGGGTAGGGTTCATTACAGGAACGCTGCATCTTGTCCTCCATTTTGGGGCTCTCAGGTGTAGTTTTCTTCCTGACCTCAGGAGGCGCTATTGCAGCTGTTGCCCCTGTATTTGCTAGAACCCCCAATTGTGGTAGTCCTAAAGGTGGGCATATTTTGCTTGTAGAGGTCGTAGCTCTCAAAGGCATCTCTGTAGACTTTTCTTTCTTGGATAAGTTTTACAATATCAGCAGTTCTGTGCAGGCATTTTCTCTCATCAGGTATACAGGATGTGCAGTTGCTAGGTAAAAACGTCTATTTGCTTTACACCATTTACTTGCTAGGTAAAAAAATCTCTCATTAGGTATGCTGAATGTGTAGTTTCTAGGTAAAAACTTCTGTTTGCTTTACACCATTTACTTGCTAGGTACAATCTCTCTGCTTCAGCCAAATAATGTGATTTTCTGCTTGAGTTCAGTCTCAACTTTGGGTATTATGACATTCACTCTTCACACTTTGGGATATTCTGAACACATGATACATTAAGCTTGGCCCCCTGCAGACGCACTTACCAGAACTCCCTCCTACTGTCTCTGTACGTTCTCCCTACCTAACAATTAGACTGTAAGCTCCTCGGGGCAGGGACTCCTCTTCCTTAATGTTACTTTTATGTCTGAAGCACTTATTCCCATGACCTGTTATTTATATTATCTGATATTTATTTGATTACCACATGTATTACTACTGTGAAGCGCTATGTACATTAATGGTGCTATATAAATAAAGACATACAATACAATACAATAAGAATGAGGCTTATTTGCATGTGGCTACCCAGATTCCTTGTCTGCCACGTAACTACTGCCTGATGTCACAGTGGGGCTTTAGAAGGTGTAGAAAATTCTCGGCATAACAGTTTTGTTGCATTTAACTCTGCAGTGAGACAGATGGTGCAATGTCAAAGCGGGTAAATTAATGTCTTCGGGTAGACATGTCGGCAGAAGTATTCTGTAAGTAGTGTTCTCTGCCCCATGGGAGACAGGGTAGAGTGTTAGTAGCAGTTTGGCACTGCAGTGTGCAGGGCCCTCAAAAGCAAGGTTCCAGCGGCGTCTGCCAGTGAACCAAGTGGCGGGGAGCCGGAGCAGCAGGCACGCAGGTGTGCTAAGCTCCCTAAAACCTGAGTCTTAAGGTGGAGCTTGCAGTACTGGGTGGTTGCAGCGGGGGTGGAGCAGGCTGACGGCTGACCAGCTGTGGGTAATAAGGAGGCCCTGGGAATCAGGCACATTGCCTCTCTCCTGGCACCACTCCCACCTCATTAGCAAGTGGCCCCCAACGGGAAGGAGTGATCTTCTTAAAGGCAGCTGAAATAGTTCAGTTAGAGAATTAGATTTAGATTGAATATCTAAATGCCCCTAGTTGATCCTGGGTTGTGGAATAGAGTTGGGAGCTCTCCGGTATGAAGGGCCATTGTTGGTTGGGTTAACTCAGGGGGGAGGAGCAATTGTCCTTGGCAGGCAGAGCAAGGGAGTGGCCACCCCTGAGGGGATTACACAGCAAAGTATTGTGGCTGTAGGACGAGATGTTGAGGGGCTAACAGCCCAGGCGGGGAGGGGGAGTCCAATGGGACTGGGTTCCTGCTTGGGCCCCGAGAGCGGGGAAGTGTTTGCATCTCTGTTGAGGGTGTGCATTAGCACTGGAGAGCCACTCAGGGGGAAATGTGCTAATCCAAAGTAAATTGCCCCAATGCAATTAGAAGCTATGATTTAAGGTATCTTAATAATCCTGGATAGGATCTGGCTACACATGGAAAGCTGATAATTGAAATAAAAAATCTGCATTCAGTAACTCTTATGGCCTCTTTGGAGTAATTCTATGACTTCCGAGTCATGAGATAGAATGCCCCATTCCCTGTAAAATCGAGATATTTTACATACTGTTTGACGTTACTCAAGAGAATACACTGCTCTTTAAGATGCAGGGTAATATCAATGTATATTATCCATCTAGTACTGGTTGACGATATCAAGGAAATGTTCAAATTAATTCAGTATTTTGAATGGATTGAAGAGAGGATGAACAGTAGATTAGTTAGGGGGAGATTACAGTAGTTGAGTAAGGGCCTATTCATTAAACTCTGACAAGCGTGTTTCATGGTAAAAACATCAATTTTGCATGGATTCGCCTCATGCCCTATTCATTAGGCTCCTTGTGGCATGTCCAAACCACGCAAAATCAGACGCTTTTGAAGCATTTTGGTTCCAGTTAGACAATTCCACATAATATGCAAGGGTTGTATACAAATTAGGCAAATTTCCAACATGACATACTCTTGTGCTATTTATTCAGTTGCGAGTTTTGCCTACCACCCAAAGAGACACAGACATATATCCCGACTCCATCAAGTACGTAGGCGAAATAGGGCTTTTGCTGGAAAGGAGAAGAGAAATCCAGGGGCCTGTTCCTTAAACTCCAATATTCTCAATGCAATATCGCCTGAAAGCGACATGCCAGTTGACTAGCATGTTTGCTGTATTAATGACAAGTTATCTATGGTTCATATAATGACCTCACAGATTGACATCTCATTTGTAGGCTCTTTTCACCCAATTTTGCTGCAATCCTGACAAGAAATTGACAGCAACCTCACCTCCCTCCGATGGGCAAGATAAATAGGGTTTAGAGAAATAAAGAGAGGAAAGAGAGTAAACAAGAGACCAATTTATAAGTGTATACAAATGTATATGTAGACTTGAGTCATCAACATAGAGATGATAATGAGTTGATTCGTTTACCAAGGGGATGAGTGTAGAGGGAGAACAGCAGACGTACTAAAGCAGACCTACAGGTAACAGAAAGTGGAAGCTGAGAGGAGGAACAGGGATGGAGCTTATTGCACTTTGTCTACATCAAAGTAAATGGAGTTTACACAACTTGGGATGAACCGCTCACCATAATTGTTGAAGATATAATTGCAGCCGTGCAAAAGGGATCATTAATGAAGCACAAACACAAAGAAGGGGGAGATCACAGGATCTCCCCAAGATCCCAATTAACTGCACTCAAGGGCTGTTAGTGTTGGGGTACACTATCTAACAGCCCTTGAGTGCAGTTATTTGGGATCTTGGGGAGATCCTGTGATCTCCCCCTTCTTTGTGTTTGTGAAGTAAATGGAGTTGCCTGTTCTCAACGCGTGGGAACTGTTTGAGAGCACATGCCAGATTTAGCACACAGAAAGCTCTTTACGGGCAATAATTCAATGGTCTATGAAATTGAAAATACTATATTTCATATAGTATCAGAACTACATGCAGATCACATGTATATCATCATTAAAACTGTTATTGAGGTCAGGGTCTAGATTTCCATATCAGAAGACAGAGATATGTGTCCTAGATCAATACAATAATTTTTCTTTGCTTCTTTTTTTCCTGGAAAAAGATGATGCATTGGCTCAGGCCAATCAACTGTGAGGCAGGTAGATGTATAAAGCTGCAAGCTGAAAAAGCCATAATAAATTAGAGACACATTAAAACAAAAGGGATAATCTTCAAATGTTTGGTGAGAGGAGTCATTGTGGTAGACATGAAGCCTGTAACTGAGACAATGTAATACTGTTGAAAAAATAATATACGATGCAGAAGCATTCATCTTTCATCAAAAGTGGAGGAAAAAATCAGCTGCTCGCGTTACAATGCCATAATCTAAAGCGCCACTGCTCCGTATGAGTTAAATTGTGTTCTGCTGGATGACAAAAGCCTGTAATGATGTTTAAGATGAAGCAGAGCAAGACTGCTTTACAGAGATAATTTCAATCATAAAGCAATGTGTTACCACACATGCGAATGTCTGGACAGTGAAATGTTATCAGACACATAAATGAAACCAGCCGCATACATATATAATGTGGACCGCGTCATATTATATAAAGTGAATATTCTTTACGTGCATCAGCCCTGCGGATTAATCAATCCAATAACCTACTTTCCCTACGTGATTTTTAAATGTATATTATTTAACACATCATTGCATCAATTTCTCAAAGTATATGCTATAATTGTTCCATACTCAGAATAAGCCGAAGTGAGTGAAACAAATTTCAATGTAAATCCTGCTCCATTCCTTCTAACCATGGTATTAAGATGTATGCATATGTGCATATACTGTACATTATTGATTATAGTCTAAAGCAGGCGTGCGCAAACGGGGGGCGCAAGATTTTCTAGGGGGTGCGCAGCGGTTACAGAGGCCCCACGCCCTTCCCCAAGGCATTTAAATTAAATGCTGCGGGAGGCGTGAGGCCTCTGTAACATTCCTTACTTGCTGCCAGTCGGGAATTCGGCGATGCGTCGCCATGGCAACGTAATGTCAAATGACGTTGTGGGGTCACGTGACGTCACATGACCCACGGCTTCATTTGACGCCAGGTCGTAGGAGAGGGGGGGCGTGAACACTGGGGCTGCGAGGCGTGGGGGCGCAGGTCAAAAGCTTTGCGCACCCCTGGTCTAAAGCCTTGTCCTCCCGATGCTCAGTTAACTGGATGAATACAAAACATGAATAAAGACTACAGATCACAGGAAATGCTGTGGAAAGTAGTTAAGTTTCTTCATATAGGAGAAAAAGCCCAATATAGACTAAAAAATGTAATTACAACACATTTGTCTATTTCTGCATATTGACCCCTTTCACCTCTTTTAACTCCTTCCAATCTAATCGTACAGATGTGCCCATCATCATTCTGCTGCTGATTATTTCAGCTTCTCTCAAACTCGACATAAGAAATGTGAGAAATATCTCGAGTTCGAAATGTTTTGGCATTTACAACTGGGCGATCACTAAATAAAGTCCTCAAAATGTGGCTAAGGCTTTAGCGGGGACGCAGCCTAAAATGTTACCTGCTTTGAAAGACACACAGAAAGGCCCAAATAGCCAATTTAAATGCTATAATGACGCATGTTTCCCTGATCCCAATGTGTTCAAGGATCAGTCCAAGTTACATGCTTCTTTATTCCTCTTTTATTTAGCTCCTTCCATACACTGATTGGGGTTGTGGCCAAGCTACACACAGGCTTGCACTTATACACACTCCTTTTATTAGTTTTAGTATAGTTGTATTAAAATAAAATAATCTGTTTCAAATGATATATTGGGTATGCAGTCTTCTGCATATCAAAGCTCAGCAACAGTACAGAAAGCAGCTATCATGGCCCATGAATTAATTATACTGTAAATAAAGTATCTTCATAAAGAGATGACAGTGCCCCAGGCATGCTACATAGTCACATAATACACAGGCACAATTAGTTTCTCGACTTCTCCAGCACAGATCCAGCAACTGAAGGTTTTTAGATAAGCTCTATAGATGTTTACATAGTTACATAGTAGATGAGGTTGAAAAAAGTTCAACCTATGCTAAAATTAGATGACAAGATACTTTATGCTATACCCCTACTTACAGTATATTGATCCAGAGGAAGGCAAACAAAAAATCCCAGTGAAACATCATCTAATGATATCTCATAAGGGGAAAAATAAATTCCTTCTCGACTCCACATATTGGCAATCAGATTACTCCCTCGATTAACATCCTTCCCTTGTTTACTTATTTGCAATATCTCTGTATACTTTTTCTTTCTAAAAAGATGTCCAGTACAAAAAGGAAAAAAAACACGACACAGCGCCACAGCAAATAACGAAGAGGGCAACGGTCAAAAATAAAAAAGTTTATTTGGCCAATAACAGGAAGACCAACATGTTTCGCGCAAGCTACGCTTTATCAGGAACCTTGATGAAGCGTAGCTTGCGAGAAATATGTTGGTCTTCCTGTTATTTGTACTGAATCTGCAATATCGCAGACCGTACACCGGAGGAGCCTGTTCCTGTCAGGGCTGATTTGGAGGACAAGGATTCATTCTTTACATAGCAACTGCGAGTCCCTGGTTCAGTCAATTTTGGGGAATTTAAAGTTGGAATAAGAACGTTGGGCGTTGTCCATTTCATATTTCTGGATGTTGCTAGCTCTGAGTAAGGCCAGGTAGACGCCATCTTATCAAATACCAATTGTTATCGGATCCCCTCAGACTGATAAACCTCCTGTATTTGTGATATACCATACCTTATTGGACAGAATCAGGGTTTTTTCTTATCTATACATATACTTATATGGAGTGGAAAGTTTGTTGGTCTTTCCTCTCTCTGCTGGATTACTTTCTAGAGCACCAGTTTTCCATTAACTTTATACCTAAAAAGATGTCCAACCTTTTTTGGAAGACATCTATTGTATCTGCCATCACAGTCTGCATGGGTAATGAATTCCACATTTTACCCTCTTAGATGCCTCTTTTCTAATGTAAACAAATTTAATTTAGCTAGCTTCTCCTCATAAATCCGATTATCCATCCCCTTTATTAATTTGGTGGCTCTTCTCTGCACTTTCTCTAGTTCTACAATGTATTTTCTAAGGAGTGGTGCCAAAATTGTAGTCCATATTCAAGGTGTGGGCTTACTATTGTTAAGCCTGCTGTCTACAATCACTCCTAAATCCTTCTCCATCAAGAATTTTCCTAAATTATCCCCATTTAATTTGTAAGTTGTCTGTTTATTCTTGTTTCCCAAATTCAGAACCTTGCATTTATCTGTATTAAACCTAATCTACCATTTACCTGACAAAGTTTCTGGTCTATCCAAGTCCTTCTGGAGAGAAATTACATCCTGCTGTGATTCTACTACCTTACACAATTTAGAGCCTCATGCAGTAAACATCAATAAGCCACTTATCGCCAAAAAAAGCCTACTGCTATTCAGTAAGCCCCAAAAAGTCGGCGATAAGAGAGCTTTTCGGCAATTTTTTTTTGCAGAAAATAAATCGCCAAATGTGCAACGAGAAGACACTTATTGCCGCTTATTGCCAGCTTGTCAAACTCGTGCTATTCAAGTAGCCCCGATAAGCTTATCGAGGCTAATCACTGCACTGGAATTGCTATTTCCTCTCCAATTCGCCTCGCCAGGAAAAGTTGGGAAGAAGGTGGTGAGAAGCTGCCGGTAAGCGGTAAGACGGCACTTACAAAAAAAAATGCTTTTTTCCTGCATCGGACACCTGTGGGGACCACCCGGGGACACCCGCCGGCCTATGTTATCAATCCTGTGTTAAAATAAATAATGGTTTTATGTGGGGGCACAGGAGTTGGGTTGTGTATTGGGGGTTATTACATATTTAAATTTTATCACTAGTGTATTGTAGCAGGGCGTCTCCGGAGCAGAACCACGTTGATTTCAGGTCCGGGGACCTCCTGCTTCCCGAGATACAGGCCCCGTTATGGGGACATTAAAATGTATAGAAGATACCGGCACTGCATAAAGGGGCCTGTATCTCGGGAAGTAGGGGGTCCCCGGACCTGAAATCAATGCGGTTCTGCTCCGGAGACGCCCTGCTACAATACACTAGTAATAAAATGTAAATAAAAATTTACGGCCGAGATTTAAGCAGAGAGAGGCGTCTCTCTCTGTCTGCAGCAGAAACAACTCGCAGGGCGAACCCTTTACACAGGAGCGATCATCTCGCCGCCGGCTACTCGCCATTTTTGCAAATGTTGCTATCACTGGTATTCGGGGCGTTCTGCATACCGTGATAGAACCGCTGTTAAAAATGGCGATTTAAAAACCCTGGCAATTTTTTCAATCGGACTTTACTGCAGGAGGCCCTTATTGTCATCAGCAAAGATGGAGACTTTGCTCTCTATGCCAACCTCAAGGTCATTAATAAACAAATTAAAAAGTAGGGGTCCATTACTGATCCTTGAGGTACTCCAATTACAATTTTAGCCCAACCTGAAAAAGTTCCATTTATGACAACTCCCTGTCGTCTATCCTTCAACTAGTTTTCAATCCAGGTACAAATATTTTTACAGAGCCCAATTTGCTTTATTTTGTACACTAACCTCTTGTGGAACCGTATCAAAGGGCTTTGCAAAATCTAAGTAGACTACATCCACTGCATTACCGTGGTCTAAATTCCTACTTACGTCCTCAAAGAAACTAATAAGATTAGTTTGGCACAACCTATCCTTCACAAATCCATGCTGAATATTATAATAATTTTGTTTTCCATTAGGTATTCCTGAATATTATCCCGTATTAAACCTTCAAGTAGTTTCCCCACTATTGAAGTCAGGCTTATAGGTCTGTAATTCCCCAGTTGTGATCTAGCTCCCTTTTTAAATATAGGCACCATGTCTGCTTTACGCCAATCTTGTGGTACTGACATTGTGGAAATAGAGTCCTTGAATATTAAATGTAATCATTTGGCTATTACTGAACTTAACTCCTTAAAAACTCTTGGATGTATGCCATCGGGCCAGGTGCCTTATTTACTTTCATTTTTATCAAGCCACCTATGTACTTCTTCCCCAATTAACCAGTTGTTCATTAATATAGAGGTTTTAGCTCCCTCCTGCAGCACTACTATTGCAATTGATTCTTCCTTGTAAATCTAGAAGCAAAGAATTTGTTTAATACCTCTGCTTTTTCCTTATCTCCAATAATCTGCCTACCCATCTCACACTGAAAGGGTCCTATATTTTATTTTCTAATTTTTTTGTTAGTAAGTTACAGAAAGAACTTTTTAGGGTTGATCATACTTTCTAATGCAATCCTTTTTTCATTATCCATTTTTGCTATTTTGATTGCCCTTTTGCAATTTTTGTTACATTCCTTATAATTCTGATACGGTGCCTCCATCCCTTCTGACTTAAAGAATCTAAAAGCCTGCCTCTTCTTTTCCATTTCCTCCCCTACCTGTTTATTTAGTCACATTGGTTTTGACTTAGTTCTTTTATACTTATTACCCAAGGGTATACACTGATGAGTGTGCTTTTCTAACAATATTTTAAAGACTGCCCATTTATCTTCTACATTTTCCCTGCAAATGTATCCCAATGTATTACTTGTAGATTTGCCCTCAGTTTATAAAAATTTGCCTTTTTATAGTTTAAAGTCTTTGTTGAACCCATGTAAAATTGTTTTAGATCATGTATTTCAAATGAGACCATGTTATGATCACTGTTACCGGACTTGAATATTTGTTATTACTTCTACATTTTTTGATAATACAAAATCCAGTATTGCCCCTCTCCTGGTTGGTAAACCCGATCAAGCCAAGGATTCCTATTTATTATGGAGGAAGCTCCGGGAACAATTTCAGTCACCGTAGCTCTTTAAACCACCCATCCTAATAAAAAAGCAGAACTGACTAGATGTTTATGTGATTGGGAGACAGGAAAACCACTCTACAACACAAACATGCCTTTTTTTAAAGCAGCAGTACAAGCTGCCGTTTAAAAAAAAAAAAAAAAAAATTCCATTCAATATGTGCATCAATACAATCTACACAATTTTTCATTATTTAAGTTGCCGATCGATCCGTTCTCCTGTGATCGTTCAGCGAAGATTCGTCTCAGAGGTTCACTAAATGGCTGGCAGCAGAAGAGGACCCAAGTTATGTGGGGGAGATCATGTGACCAGGCAGTCACTAGCTACAATTGGCTCACTGCTAGAGAGAGGGCAGGGCTCAAAAAGGGAGTGTGTCAGAACCTGTTTCTGAAGAGGAAGGGGATGTAACTTTGTAAATGGTTGCTACAGGAACAAAAAATGCTTGTTTCCTTATAATACATTAAAAATGTTTTTTTTAAATGCTACAAGTTTTTTCTCATAGTAAGAACTGATTTATTTTTAAAAAAATCATATTTAGAATATTGCATTAACTTCAGCTTTAAACGTTTTGCTTGAACATACAAACTGTGACTCTGCAGCAATCTTTAAAACAGTCCAGCAAGTCCTTACCAGAAAAAAAACTTGAAAAATGTGTTGTCCAATAAAAGTTGGAAAGACAATATGGCTATTTGTTATAGCTCCTGGACAAAAAATCCAGTAACTGTAGTTACATCACCTCTCGTCCACTTAATAAATACGGTAACCCACAATGTAAGTATTCCCTGTGCGTAGCCCCACAGAGAGAGATTTTTACTTATGCAAGTTTCTCTCTAACAGTGTTACCAACTGATATTAATGATATCAGGTGATTACCATGGTCCCTTAGCAGCAAGGCTGCCCTAATCTATGCTGCTATGTGTGAGAGTTACTGTATATATAAATAAATACTGTACAGTAATACTGCATTATTTACTGTATTGTATATCTACTCCCTGGAGGCATTGCAAAGATTTGGTGTATATCCAACTTGTGTGATGATTTCCCATGTGTTCAATCCATCAACCAGCACAGTGCACCTCATATCGTCTAATATTACCTGTCCCACTCATTTCACAGTAGTTATGGATCCATTATAGACCATTAAAAGAATTATTTCATAACATTGCACAATTATGTAATGGACCAAGCCTGACAGGGTATTTACAGAGTCATTGACTAACTGCTATTCAGCTATCCAGCATTAAATTCTACTGGGTTTTAAAGGGCAATTTCTACTGGGACCAACGTGAACTAATTCCAGTGACATGTTTAAGGGATCTTATTTGTGTAATTAATTCATTTTTTTTTTTACACACAATCTGACCCCTGTAAGTAAATTTCATTTAATTTTTTACAGTTAGACTGGGAGGAGCTTTGATTTCCTCTGGCTTCTCCCTTTGTGTGATGTTTCTGTGTGATCATCAAGTGCTTGTACAGCCAGAGTCTGTCCTACCCACCTCCCTTTACATCTATTGGCCCTCTGATAAGGGTAAAGAAAACAATTGATTGATAAGCACTTCCCCATTCAGAGGCCCTTAAGAATTTCAACTGTCCGACTGCGTGATTGCCCCTTTAATGCACAGAAGCACCATCAATTGTTACAGGCTCTCTCTTTACAGATACTAAACCAGATAATCAGAAATTGATACATTATTATAAATGTATTATACAGTATATGCCATGATGAAGGTCCATAATGTGGATAGGAATCCCATGCAATTTATGTAAAATACAGTGGGAACGTAAAAATGTACAGCATTTGTCCAAACCCAAAGAAAGAGTTGTTTTGTTGTGTCTTCTATAATTAGCGTGTTTATATCCAAGTATTGATACAATGTTGCAGGTTGTCACAAACGCTGATCTTCTGTGGCAAAGAAACCAAAGGGATTATAAACGACTTAGGCCCAGATCCACAGAGATCTGCTATTGACTTAATGAGGCATTCAACTAAGTTAAAGCCTCGTTAAGTGCTAACGGGTATCTTCAAAGTTCACTAACGCAGTATTAAGTGTTGATTTCAGTCGTAACGGACCTTGTGTTAACTATAATGGATGTTGGTTCCGATGATATGCAAGTGAGGTGTTCCCTCTAACAACGCCTTTCCACAGAGCTCCGTTATAGTTAATACAGGGATTTAATAATAAAATAGGTCATACCTAAAAGGTGGGGTTACGCCTACTGTATACAGACCCTAAAATATGGTGTGTGCTGGAGAGGATAGGGAGAAAGATAGTCCTCTTACTAGAGTCCCAAGTGCTGGATATTAAATGTTGCCACATTTAGGTCTTTTAAATAGGAGATGCCTGGATGCCAACATCTAATAGGAAAATGTAAGATAAATCCAGACATTTACTATATGTTATCATGACAAACACACACAGCATTTCTCCCCCCCCCCCATCTCTTTTTAGCCCTCCCTCATCCAACTCATAGCAACCTCCTCCTCACAGCCCCTCTTCCTCCTTCTAATAGCCCCTTCCCCCTCTTCCTCACAGCCCCCTTCACCACCAAACCATTGGCCTCCTCCTCACAGCCCCTCTTCCTCCTCCCCCCCACCTCCTCACAGCTCCCTTCACCTCTCAGCCCCTGGCCACCTCCTCATAGTCTCTTTCTCCTCTCAGCCTCCAGGTTCCCCCTCACAACCCCCCTTGACCTCTTAGCTACCAGTCACCTCTTCAGTTCCCCCATCACCTCCCAGGCCCCCTCCCTTGTTGAAAGTGTACTGCATACCACTTACCTGTAGAGTGGAACCCGTTGGGAGGAGAAGGTTGGCAGCGGTGTAGTGGCAGAAGGTGGTTTGTGGAGGAGGTTCATGGCAACGGTGGCAGCAGAAGGCACTGGTGTTGCCTGAGCCAGAGGTATTACCCAGAAGTCAATTACAACTTACGGGTCATACCGCTTGGGCGGACTCCACCACTGCCCTCTGCTGCTGCCACCACCGCCATGGTCCCCCTCTGCAACCACCTACTGCTGCGACACTACAGTCACCGCCACCATACATCTCCTCCTGTCACTGCCAGCTGACCGACAGACCCTTGTCCCTGAATTGTCCTGTTGCCCCTGAAATATGGGACAATGATGCATCCCGACAGACCTTTCAAGAAAAATTCACTGAAATAGGGGACAATCCCATAAATAGGACGTCTGCCAACCCTACATATATACCTCCCAAACACACCTTTAGCTAACACGTGAAGAGACACCGTACACAAAGAAGTACAACGGAGGTACCTGGGAGATATGACAATTTAACCATTTCAATATATATTGCACATCCATGTTAGCATATTTCTGAGGTATCTCAGGTGTGCTCCTTTTAGAGACACAGGTGTCTCTCCACGTGTTGTGTTGGGGAGTTATACCATGACACTAAGCCTATGCTATTGATATCACTACTGGCAGTTGTTTTTGCATTAGCTTTGTTGATTCGTGTTAACGTCGGGAACATAATGTTTTTTACTTATTTTTATACCAGTTAGCGGCGCTCTGTGGATCTGGGCCTAAGTGCAGACACTACCCAGGTCATTGGCCATGGGAGTTTAATGATATATTAAACTGTTACCACTGTCTCATATGCAAAATATGTTGTAATACTACCAATGTCAATAAATTGCGGTATATAATGGTTACTTTATTATACATTGGAACATTTGGTGAACTATAAAAACATTGTACTCTCTCTCTCTCACACTAGGTTGAACTTGATGGACGTATGTCTTTTTTTCAACCTCATCTACTATGTAACTATGTAACACTGATCCACAACTGAAAGGAACTCGCCAATCTGTGGTGGATTAGAAAACTTCGCCCATCTGTAACTTTTATCTCTGTGTTTCAAGGTCCTCCTGCCACAATTATAATATTTCAAATGTTCTGTTTCAAAGAAAAAAAATGTTTCTCAGGATATATGTTTTTAAAAAGTCTGTTTATGGAAAAGAGACCACAAAATTATTGCAACGCACATATTTGTCTAATGTAACCCTGATACCTTTTCAATACACAAATTCATGGAAACACCTTATTGGTTCATGTAGTAAAACATTAAAGAGCTACATTACACAGAATAGTTTTTCTGATTTATGTATTATTCATGTATATACTTAAACCAGAAAAAACTATTCTGTGTAATGTATCTTTTAAATGTTGACGTATACACAAACAAATGCTCTGAATCGAAAATGCCTTCTTATTAAATCCTGTGAAGATATGAGCCTATGAAATAGGACAAACAAGCTATTGCAGACTATACCTGAAATGATCCAGATACAGTATGATCATTAAAATGTTACAGTGGTTGCTTGTGACTGCACTTCATTACTTTCATTAGCACAACTGTCTTCTATAAAAATTACTGCTTTCAAAATCAGAAGTCAACAGATTTACACATTTGTGAATGTCTTGGAAGTCAACTATTTAGTTGCTGTGCAAATGAACATAATATTAATTATTAAAACAATAAATATCTCCTTTGGTTAGTGTCAGTGTCAGTTTAAGATCATACAGTATGAGGACAAAAAAAAGATACATGTACAAAAACTATACTGTGCTAAGAGACTGGCCTTTTGTACTGTCAATTAGAAGTGATCTGGAATTTTCCTGTTGGTTACCTGATCTCCAGATTGGGATAAGTGAATTGTATTACAAACCTCGCACCATGAGTTCTTTAATACTGGAGGCACCAGATATTAGATGCTCTGTAATGGGTGTTATGCCTCTCCAGCAGAGAGGGCGATGATAATATATTATCATCATAGTTGCAAAGAAATATTGTCCTACATTGTTAACTATTTTTAGTAGATTGTTGATGGAGGGCAACCTTCCTAAAGTCAATGTACAAATTCACCCTAGTATATATTTAAAGAACTGTAGTGGGAAACATCTGTTAACCTACCAGTGACATATACTTTATGGCATTACGGTATATAAACATAGGAATACACATCACAGAGCGGATCATTTACTACTGTAAAACGGAAGCAAAATACTATGTGATTTATCAAAACAACTTGCATTAACTGACAAGGGACTAAAAAAGACCTTGAGAATGTTATAACCTCAGACAATTACTATAAAATCGAGCAATATATCTGAAAAGCTGCTAAAACTGTGGGGGTAATTGCTTATAATTTGCAGGCTACAAATCCCCTTAGACAAGTTCTGTAATCTCTATATAAAGTACAATGGAAAGGCATGCTATGTCTGTATTTCCTCTTTGTTATATATTATATATTTTAAAAGCTATACTGCAGTGTTCTGTGCCATGGATAAGATCTGAGACTTCCCAATAGAGCATTAAGATTGAATAGGCAATACAAGAGAGGTTTTGAGTGCATTGAACGCTCATTAGAACAATACAATATTAAAGTATGATTTATACATTTGGTGCCTTTGGTTTTTATTTGAGGATAGCTCTTACTATAACCGATGACCAAATCCAAGATTAACAGGCATTTTACTGTCCATATACCTTTTGTGCAAAAATGTTAAAATCTATTAACTTAATTTTGCACTCAAACAATACGGTATATTCTAAACGGACATTATATTCTGATCTGGGGGATAGGTGTATTTAATCATTTCCAAAGGTCCAAGTTTTAATGAAAGAAACCACTTTTTTGTATTATGTATACACAAAAACCACAAAAAAGTGTTCCAATTTGCACTTCATTTGATGTGCGTGAAAAATGACTAATTTGGCTGCTAATTGAGCCAAAAATGATCTATATGTAAGGGACGAGTCACACAAGTGTAAATGGCTATGGCTCAACCCTAACCCATAAACTTGTGTATTCCTGATGAATGTAACCACCACACCTTCTATCAGTAAACCATTCATTTTCTATGTAAAGCGCTGATCTTTGTAAATGAAACGGGTGCAGATGCTGGGAATTTTTGATCTCAGAGAAATGATAATGCCTATTAACATCTAGTACTCATGGGTTAAATTCAGTGTATAGCAGGAAATATGCTTTTTTTTTTAAATAACTGCCATATAAGCATCAATTATTAGAGCACGAACATGCTTAATAATTCAATTCCCCCCCCCCCATTATTTTATTAAATGTTGTTGTCTAATTACAATAAATGGAATTATTTTCACTTAAATAAATAATAGTCAGGAAAATGTATACAGTATATCTACAGTATGTAAACTATGCCATGCCTTTGTGGGACACATACGCATGACTGTACTACATATTTGCATATTTAGAAGAAAGTGTAAATGATGTATAAGGAAAAGTGTGATATGACATATACGCCCCTTGCTAGGTGATAGAATTTCAGTGAACGTACACGCTGTCACCAAAAGTATTTCCGAATTATTTACTTTTATAAACAGACTGGAGTCATTTACACCATTTTTGTGAAATAATATTTAAGTAGAAAACCCGATCTATACATGATGGGATTTACCACACTCTTGCTGTGTTTTACAACGCGTTCACCTTTCCAGTGCCCTTAGAATGGACTAGGTACGGCACGGGCCCTGGCACAAAGGGGCCCTTATAATGTATGTTACGTCACAGGCACTTGCTCGTTTTCTAGAAGCCCCTTCCACTTCAGTGTCAAGCATCCGGGCACCAGCTGTGTCATGTGATCAACTCCAGGAGTGATCACATGACGCAGGAGTGCAGGAGGTCAGGTGGGTAAAGGGTAAGCCAGTAACAGTGTGACAGAGTCGGATGTTCACCAGGCAGGGCCATCGAGAGGGGGGAACAGCCGGGGCTGGTGTCCCGGGTCTGCTGGCTGGGGGGGGGGGGGGGCTGGCACTTCAAATTTCTCCCGACCTCTGGCAGGCCCTGCTGCCGGTCACAGCCGGGCCCCGGCTCTCAGCTGCCTGCAGGACCTTTCCTCTATCTGTCCCACGCCGCTGAGCTTCCACTGCCGGCGCGCAATGGGGCTCTGACATCAGCTTGGCCCACCCTCCGACGCGCCGCGCGCTGACAGTGCGCCGGCTTCCGCCAGCAGTGGAACCTTGGCGGCGTGGGACAGAGAGAGGAAAGGTCCTGCGGGCATCTGAGAGTTGGGGCCCGGCCGCGACCGCCATCAGGGCCTTGCCAGATGTTGGGGGGGAGGGAGGGGCCCCGGTCAGAACTGTAGTCCTGGGCCCCGGGAAACCTGTCTGCGGCCCTCTCACCAGGTTCTTATCAGAACTCAGGTATTTCAGTCTGGTCCTGTCTCGTTAGGGAGAGGTGTAACATAGAGTCCCGCTGTGGAAACTACTTGAAAACGTTAAGGTTTATGTGGCTTTCTTCAGGGATCCATATTAGGTCGTATATTCAAAAGTGACAAAACAAATAGGGCCATTGTGTAAAATAAGCTGGAGGATAAATTGCGAGCTTAAAGGAAAACAGATTTCACTGGAAACACTGTGTGATTATTTGAAAAAGTGAAGAGAAAATAAACCTTATGGATGTGTTCTAGCTCCCCAGTTTACTGGTTACCATAACCAAAAGGCTTTTTGTATGTCCGTTCAATGAGTTCAAGAATTAAAACATAGAAAAAAGTCCTATTGTTAAATTCTACTAGTTCTGGCCCCATGTAAATGTAAAAACATGATCTATGTGTACAGGTATCTCAAGTAATTGATATATAACTCAAAGTCAAATATTTAATATTATGCATTTTTCTTCTACACCCTACACTGTTTGATCTAATAGAGCTTTGATTATACTGAAAACCCCCATTCCTTATTCAATATAGTGCGACTGAACTGGAAGTTAATGCATTGGTAACTTTGCATTAACATGCTTCTTAAAGAAGCATCTATGGTTTTTTGATTTGTATATTTTTTTAATTTTTTAATGCAGGGGATCTGCGAAGCTGAACCGCATTCATTTAATCTCCGGGACTTCCTGCTACCAGAGATGTTTACCTCTGAAGGGGGTGCGAGTATCTCTCTCGCAGTTTTCTGCAGTTTAAAGCTCCCATGTCACAAGGGCCAATAGGAAGCCCCACCAGGTGACATCCCCGCTTCCTATTGACCACAGGGCATGGAACTTTGAAAAGCAGCCATAATGTAACCCTGGAGTGGTTACCGGCACCCACTACGGAGGTAAGTACCTCTGGAAGAAGGGGGTCCCCGGAGTTGAAATGAATGGGGTTCAGTTCACCTGTTTCAATCCTGTATTTAAAAGAAAAAAATGAAATAATAAAAAAAAGAAGACATGGATTGCCTTTTTAGTATAATATTCAATAATAATAATAATAATAATAATAATAATTCCATAATATTTGTGAGTGGCCATTGGGATATGACATTCACCTGTAATGACACCTTATTATGTTAATATGACATTAAAAAGTGACAAAACTACACTTTTACTGTATTCTTCAAAATAAAAGGCAATTATTTGCCCATGTTAGCTGCTGTGAAATGAAACAAGACAATAGGAGAGTTCTCTTGATATCTCAATAGTTTCACAAACAAGTCATAATGCAGATTTTCATATCAAGTGTATATATATATATATATATATATATATATCTTTTTATATATATATATATATATATATATATATATATATATATATATATATATATATATATATATATATATATATGTAGACAACATCATTTGATACTGGATTTGTTGATGGATACTCTGCTCCAACAGTGAGGGATTTACAGGGACATCACCCACATGTATTCACCTGTATTTAAATCATATTTAACCTATACATTGAAGGTGTGTTATAAGATGTTTTTTTTCTTGGTTCATCATAAAGCATTATGCGTTGATACATTGATTGCAATATAGACTCCCATGAGAGTGTAAAAGTATGCAGACATTTCCCTAATTTGGAGCTAACAGCTTGAAAGTTGGTTTCTGTTTCCGTGGGTAAATAACCATCAGCAAAGCCTCTGCAGACTATCTTGCTAATAATAGGGATCTTTGTGCTTGATTGGAAAATATGCTAACGGCTCTGTTAACTGATGCTAATAGTGTCTTGGGAAAACACATTTCCTAAAAAATTATTCACTCGTGTTAAAATAAATCCTCATTTAACAAAATCCATGGCACATTTAGACAATGTTTTGAGCCAAGCGTGTGAAAAATGTTGAAATTTCTGCTATAGTATAAAGAGACTCTTATCAGATAGACAGGACGTTGAGCATAATCTTTGAATTACGTAAATGATACATAAAGCTTTTGGACACCCAAATGTTACTACATGGATGAAAGGACCAAAACGGCTACCCACCCTTCTTTGCTTCCTTAACCCAAGGGCTCTCAACTCCAGTCCTCTAGACCCCCAACAGGTCAGGTTTACAGGATATCCTGGCTTCAGCACATGTGGCTCAATCAGTACCTGCTTCAGCACAGGTGGCTCAATCAGAGGCTCAGTCTTCGACTGCACCTGTGCTGAAACTGGGTTATCCTTACAACCTGACCTGTTGGAGGGTCTTGAGGACTGGAGTTGAGAGCCTCTGCCATAACCCTTTGCGTGCTTGGTGCAGCGATCGCGTGGTTGCAGGCCCGTGAATTTTAATGCATGATGTACTTATTATGGCCCCTAGAGTGCCGGGCCTGATGATCTGCACAATACGTCTTGGGAAAGTCTAAGCGTTAATCACTACTTAATATGAACATAGCGTAGTAAAATAGAAATATATGAAATCGACTGAAAGGGCCTATGTACTAAGAAACTTTTGAAGCAAGATTGATGCTAATAGCTTAATTTCATTTTAAGCCTCTTAGCGTCAACGTATCATGGTCTATTTGTATCATATATTCCAGGTTAGTGTACAGTAGCTTATCTTGTCTATAGGCACTGTATATAATGCCCATTATATACATATCTAAGATAAGTGTAACGGCAGCCTGGGGAAGGCAGTACACATTAGAGGTCGTTTGTGGTGTTAGCCATATAATGCAAGGTATTGAAATTTAATGACTAGCATAAAAATAAGAGAAATTGCGTTATTTACTCATTTTGATGGTCGGTTCTGATATTTTGTAACTCGTACGGTAAAACATGTGTTTTTTAAGTACTAATAAATTGATGAATTGCCCACTAAAAAATTATATTTTTGGGGACTGTAGTGCCACATTTTTGCCATATCGCAATTTAATGGGTCATCTGGGCCATTGATAGTAAAAAATGAAAGATCAAAATTATGTTTTTGACCTCAATTTTACTCCCAAATCTCCTTGATAAATCTCCTTTTTAATATATTGTACAAAAGTAAATAAGTTCACCCCATTGAAGGGCAGCAAAGCTTCCTACAGAGATGACTGATGCACATTTGTCCTCTCCTGCTGCGGAGCGCCAAACACCGGCTGCTATGTGCCAATAGCAGACCAAGTATAGTCACTTGGAGGCAGATATGCCTTGCCACCTCCCATTTATGTCCGACCATAATGCTTTAGTACTGTGGGTAAGTGAAAGCATCACATTAGGAGAAATATGAAACATTTTAATTTTGGGAGATCAAAAATTGCCCCACTCAGATCTTAGTTTTTTCCATTTCACAGCCAATAACTCTCTCGACCACATCTAATAGGATAAAATGCAGTCTTGCTTTGGTAGTTCACAGAAATCCTGTTGAAAGCTTCACTTTTCAAATCATTTCAAAGGACAATGTGCATATAAGAAAGCATCTGAGACCCTTAGTGACCTGCAGATTATCTACATATTCTCACTTTCCTTCTCTACCGCTCAGCAGAATCCTAATCTCTTTGATGGTATCGTATGAAAACCATAAAGGCGCTTGTGCATTATGACAGTTTTCTATAAGGCTCCTAAAGGTTGGCGATGTTTTAAGAATGGATTCAGGTGCTGCATAACCCAATTGAATGTATTAGCACTGACAGATGAATGCTTTATATTAGTGAGAGGTAATTTAAATAGCACAGGGAAATGCTTGCCCATCGATGCTGACTACAGCTATAAAGAGGAGCTAGAAGAGCAGCTGGTATCAAATGCAAAAAAATCATAGAATTTGTACTATTTCAAATGTTAGTTTTAATTTTAATGGTGATTAGGATTATCCCTGGACTGCACTCTGATTATAGACACGGTGGTTGCCAGTGAAGGGTAAGCCTGTGTTGTTCTCCAACGTTATACACCTTGGAGACACTTCCCTGCCATGATAGTTTAAAGCACATTGCTTGGCATAGAAAGAAATGAAGAGCACTTATACAGTTGTAGAAGAGACTGCTGGCTGCTATGGAAAAGATCTGATGTCTCATTTTGTTTGCAGCCAAGACTTGCTCTTCCCTGTAATGCTTCTCTCCCACAAATTCCAAGATTGTTGCATCTCTGCCAACAGCTAAGCACTTGGCTATTGTAAATGTAATTCTAGTATATTTGCCATTACCACTCAGGAGTTTGGTTACCTTCCGAGACAGGGATCTTGGCATGAACTCAACTTCCAAGTGCCTTATTGCATTAGCTGTACTTTCTTAGGTGCCAGAATGTGTTGCTCTCTGTATCTAATATATATTTATTTAATATTCTCCTATTCTCATATTGTGTGTGGTAAATGTCCTGTTACAGTATATTTTCATTTCTAGATATGCTGGCTTTAGAGGTCCCCCTGGCAGTGGCACTGGAATTTGTCACTTTGGTCGCCGGCACCACTGGGTAGGCTCCGCCCCCGCCATCGACTGCTATCCTCCTCCACTCTAGACTGCAGTGCGACTGCACTGCTGTGCTGAGTCTGCTCCCGGCCACCTGTGAGTCTCGCATTCGCCCCGCCGCCATCACCATCTGCCGCCGGCCACCCCCCAAACCTGCCAGGTCACTAGGTTAAAGAGGTAATACCGGACACATCTGGTATTACCTCTAATTTTTTTCTGGTGAGAGCAGCCAAAAAGAGGTTAGTCCATTTCAATACCGGAATCTGGCAATACTACCCGCTTCCTGAGATATTTATAGGGGGTTTTATTGCACCACTTTTGAGATTAAAAACATACAAATAAGGCCACATGATCAACAGTACAAAAACGCGACTTTTTCCAATGGCCACCAAAGTGATTCCTGACCCCGATGCCATTTTGTGTCAACTGTATTTCCTGGTGCACCGGGGGGCCCCGACATTGGTGAACGACAGATGAGTTCCGGGCGGAACTGCTGCATTAACCCACACAAATAACTTGACTACATTGAATAACATTAAAAAATATGTATATGCTTATAAATTAAGGTGACCGGATGTCCCGGTTTAGCCAGGACAGTCCAAGATTTTAGGGCTCAGCCCCGACTTTTTCAGGTGCTGTCCCGTGTTTTTTTTGTTCCCCTGGCGAGCGTTGAATGTGCGTACACAATTGGCATTTGCCGGCTGCTCATGTACATGCAAACGCCATTCGTGCATGCACAGTCGGCAATGATCGCACATGCACACAAGCAGCCGACAAGTGCTGATCATGCATGTGCAGTCGGCAAGCGCTCTTTGCGCATGCGTAGTTGGCGTTTGCCAACTGCGCATGTGTAACGTTTGTGTGACAAATATGGTCACCCTATTATAGATACAGTACATAAACCAACAGGAAATATACCGCTACAAAAAAACTCTAACCTAAGGTACCTATAAGCCAGTTCAAATTAGGACATATCATAAATCCACTAGTGGTTCTATTGGGTAAAAATAAATCCTAACATAAAGAATAAGATCCCAAAAGATAATTTATTTATAAAATGTTTTACCAGGAAGTAATACATTGAGAGTTACCTCTCGTTTTCAAGTATGTCCTGGACATAGTTAATGACAAATAATACATGGTTACAAATACAGTTGCATCAATGAACAGGGTATACATTATATACAACACATTGCATGCACAGCTAGAGGAGATGTATATTATAGGCGTATGTAACAGTTACAGACCAGATTAAAATGTGAGACAGCCTTAGTTTTGAAAGAACTTAAACTGGTGGAGGATGTGAGAGTCTCTGGTAGGTTGTTCCAGTTTTGGGGTGCACGGTAAGAGAAGGAGGAGTGGCCGGATACTTTGTTGAGCCTTGGGACCATGAACAGTCTTTTGGAGTCAGATCTCAGATGATAAGTGCTGCATGTGGTAGGGGTGAGGAGCTTGTTAAGATAGATGGGTAGCT